>NC_060207.1:249829166-250133333 GCF_021130785.1 Homalodisca vitripennis
GCCCACTCACCGACGGCGTTATTCTCGTAAAGACATCGCAAGCGTGCTGGTTTGCTTTCATAAGGGATGGCCGATAGTAGACTGATGAGGAGGCTCCTGTCTCTGGATACTTAGTAGGAACTTGCGCTTGCACGTAACTGTTGCCTTGGGCGAGTACATCTTCAAGTATAAATGCTCGAAGAACCACTCTCCTAAGTTAGGGAAAGGCTACATCGAATTTGATGCATCATATTATCCCGTGATTTAGTTTTACTTCATATAATACATATTTTCGCATCCCAGTTACTTGTTACTGGTTAGTAAAAGTTACATCCGATCTTCTTGGAACAAAATTCATGGCAGATTGATAACCTAATTGGCACGCATGTTAATTATTTCTCTCGGGAACTTTTGTAGCTGTTGAACCTCGCGCCCCTTGTCCGTAAGTAACAAAAATATATTTTCATATCATAAGTTTAGTCATTGCAGGCGACACATCTAATTTGAATTTAATGTAAAGTAAAATTTTAACTTGTAAAGTAACTTACCTAGAATTTGTTTTATTTGCCAGATAAACTTGGATAATATTTGTGGCGATGTAATTCTCACGAGACCACGTTGTCGTAATTATAAGTTCTCTCGATAAATGGCTAACACAGTCGCGATATTGTTTTAGGCGAATTGCAGTTCGCTCTTCGAGCTCACTTCTTGAGTTCAAGTCCAATTACTTCATGCTTTAGACTTCCAGTCTACTAATCTTCCTCTTTTTCGACTACAGCTGCATTATCGAACCAAGAATGCTGACGCCTGCATTTGTGAGACAACTTCATCGTAAAGGGAAGTTATTTTTAAAGTTTTAATGATTCTTAACTTCGAAGGTACAATCCATAGAACATTGGAATATTTAGGCCCATCCCGTTGCATCATATTTTAGTTCATTAATACTCTATTTGGCAGCAACGTGGCAATACTTTATTTTATTTTACTAACTAGAAGTGGTGCTTTTATGTATTTTTAACAACATCAAGCATATATGTAAACTTCGAATTTCGAGTATTCATTACTACCTCAGCGGTATCCAACCCCATGTGTATTGTACATTCGGTCCAATATTTATGCAATGGTACCTATGCGCTTTAACAGGCTAAAGTTTTCCGGAATTCCTACCGGTTCGGTGGAGCACTCACGGAGATTATGAACTCTCAAGCACAAGAGCGCCATCTAAAGGATGTTCCGCGAAAGTCGCAAAAAGCATCAGATGGATCCTCGCCGACGCGGTTGTCCTTTTCTTTGATGTCTGACTGATGACAGTCCCTTCACACACCAAGAGGAATGTATTCGTCTTTCTAAGTGTTTATCAACCGAAGGACGTTGCAAGGCCCGACTCAGTTAAAGCTCAGACAAATGAGTGGACCAGCTTTTCTGTTTTGATAGAAAGAACAGCAACTATACATCATAGCAACCTATGGGCCTATCCTCTTAGTGAAAAGTGTGGAATCACTTCTCTAAGAATCATACCTGCTGAAGCTTGGATTTTGTACAGCAGTCGGCTAAGATTCTACGGTGGACAGCTTCTCAATTTTGAAGGAAAAAGGATTTTTCTTGACATTTTCTATCGTTCAGTGAAACAAAAAAGTCAGTAACACTACGTTTTGAGATCTGCTATCTGACCTCTCAGTCAGGTAACTAACTAACCTAACACATAATTACAAACTATGTTAAAAAAACAACATTTTGTGTGTCAATTTCACTAACTCTAAAACATGTACTTAATAAAAAACTAAACACAACACTAATTATTAAAACTGAAATACAGAATACAGATCATAATACGCCTGCATTTGTAAACCAACCACCGTTGTTTTTTTATATTTTAATCTAGTTTGTAATCATGTGTTAGGTTAGTTACTTACCTGAAGAAGGGATCAGATTGCAGATCTCGAAATGTAGTGTTACTGATTTTTTGTTTCACTGAATGATGACAAATGTCCAGAAAAATTCTGTTTCCTTCACAATCCTTCCATCGTCAAAAGTAAGCTTCAGAACAAAGAACTCTAAATTTTGCTTTTAACCAACCATTTTAACGGTACGGCGATTTATGTCGTAAAGGCATGAGTGAAATTCTATAAAATTTTAGCGAAATACAATAAATACTATTATTAAAATATCAGTATTGTATTAAAATATCCAAAATATCCAAAAAATAATCTATTCATACTACAATGAAAATCATTCATTAGGAACAAATTTAAATTATATACTACATTAATTGTATGCCTCTCCTGTATATCTATCATGACATAATTATCTTTTGGCGATAGTAGTATAAAATTCATTAACGTTGTTTCATTTTAGTATTAAGAATTAAACGTATTGTGGAGTTTTATACATAAAAGAATACCATCCTTCATAATAAAACCATTGTTTGATTATTACATTTACTATTGATATTTAATACACGAATTATATATGTAATTAATGTTTTTCCAGTATAACAATGTATTGCTATTAGTGATGATTATTAGAACAAACTATAAAGTTTTAGTTCGACAAAATAAATTCATTTTCAAAAAACTACTCCAGAAATGATTTTTCCTGCTATCGCTATGAAAGTTGCATTCCAAAATTGAAGGATATATTATAAGAGCCAAAATGTTACAAACTATTTATTCCCTTTCTATTTTTGTAAATTCTTTTACAAGATTTTTTCTGTTATATTTATGAAAAATATTAATTAAAAACGATCATAATTTTGCTTGAAACAAAACGAAACTCATAGTAAACATGAACGAAGCCCAGACGCAGCAGCAGTGGAATCTGAATTCAGGAAACAATCATATCGGAACGAATATGACCACCCAGCTGATGTGTCTGGCGGCTATGAATATAGACAGCAGTGTTTGCCTTACACTCAACGATAACAATGCAATTGTCCCTATGGTGACGTCATGTCAAATACTGCTTTTGGATAAACACACATGTACTAGTAATACAGTTTCAGTTCTCATAGTGTAGTATTGAGTTTTAGAATTTATAATATAGACAGCAGTGTTGCCTTACACTTAACGATAACAATGCAGTTGTCCCTTTGGTGACGTCATGTCAAATACTGCTGTTGGATAAACACACATGTACTAGTAATACAGTTTCAGTTCTCATAGTGTAGTATTGAGTTTTAGAATTTATAATATAGACAGCAGTGACGCCTTACACTCAACGATAACAATGCAGTAGTCCCTTTGGTGACGTCATGTCAAATACTGCTGTTGGATAAGCACACATGTACTAGTAATACAGTTTCAGTTCTCATATTATAGTATTGATTTTCACCATAAATAATATTTATCATACATACACACAACGTTATGTAAAATATTGCTGTTGGATAATCACACATGAAGGCTACTAGTATACAGATTTAGTTGTCTTATTACAGTATTGATTTTCACCATAAATAATAATTATCATACATACACACAACGTTATGTCAAACACTGCTGTTGGATAAACACACATGAAATAGTAATACAGTTTAAATTGTCATATTATAGTATTGATTTTCAACATAAATAATATTTATCATACATATTATACACAACGTTATATCAAATATTGCTGTTGGATAATCACATATGATGGCTACTAGTAATACAGTTTTAGTTGTCATATTAAAGTATTGATTTTCACCATAAATAATATTTATTATACATACACACAACGTTATGTCAAATACTGCTGTTGGATAATTAGACATGTAGATTACTAGTAATACTGTATTAGTTGCCATATTATAGTATTGATTTTTTACTATAAATAATATTTATCATACATATACACAACGTTATGTCAAATATTGCTGTTGGATAGTCACGCATGTAGGCTATTAGTAATACAGTATAAGTTGCCATATTATAGTATTGATTTTTACTATAAATAATATTTATCATACATATACACAACGTTATGTCAAATATTGCTGTTGGATAGTCACGCATGTAGGCTATTAGTAATACAGTATAAGTTGCCATATTATAGTATTGATTTTTACTATAAATAATATTTATCATACATATACACAACGTTATGTCAAATATTGCTGTTGGATAGTCACGCATGTAGGCTATTAGTAATACAGTATAAGTTGCCATATTATAGTATTGATTTTTACTATAAATAATATTTATCATACATATACACAACGTTATGTCAAATATTGCTGTTGGATAGTCACGCATGTAGGCTATTAGTAATACAGTATAAGTTGCCATATTATAGTATTGATTTTTACTATAAATAATATTTATCATACATATACACAACGTTATGTCAAATATTGCTGTTGGATAGTCACGCATGTAGGCTATTAGTAATACAGTATAAGTTGCCATATTATAGTATTGATTTTTACTATAAATAATATTTATCATACATATACACAACGTTATGTCAAATATTGCTGTTGGATAGTCACGCATGTAGGCTATTAGTAATACAGTATAATTTTGCCATATTATAGTATTGATTTTTACTATAAATAATATTTATCATACATATACACAACGTTATGTCAAATATTGCTGTTGGATAGTCACGCATGTAGGCTATTAGTAATACAGTATAAGTTGCCATATTATAGTATTGATTTTTACTATAAATAATATTTATCATACATATACACAACGTTATGTCAAATATTGCTGTTGGATAGTCACGCATGTAGGCTATTAGTAATACAGTATAAGTTGCCATATTATAGTATTGATTTTTACTATAAATAATATTTATCATACATATACACAACGTTATGTCAAATATTGCTGTTGGATAGTCACGCATGTAGGCTATTAGTAATACAGTATAAGTTGCCATATTATAGTATTGATTTTTACTATAAATAATATTTATCATACATATACACAACGTTATGTCAAATATTGCTGTTGGATAGTCACGCATGTAGGCTATTAGTAATACAGTATAAGTTGCCATATTATAGTATTGATTTTTACTATAAATAATATTTATCATACATATACACAACGTTATGTCAAATATTGCTGTTGGATAGTCACGCATGTAGGCTATTAGTAATACAGTATAAGTTGCCATATTATAGTATTGATTTTTACTATAAATAATATTTATCATACATATACACAACGTTATGTCAAATATTGCTGTTGGATAGTCACACATGTAGGCTATTAGTAATACAGTATAAGTTGTCATATTATAGTATTGATTTTCACTATAAATAATATTTTATCATACATATACACAACGTTATGTCAAATATTGCTGTTGGATAATTACACTTGTAGGCTACTAGTAATACAGTATAAGTTGTCATATTATAGTATTGATTTTTACTATAAATAATATTTATCATACATATACACAACGTTATGTCAAATATTGCTGTTGGATAATTACACATGTAGGCTATTAGTAATACAGTATAAGTTGTCATATTATAGTATTGATTTTCACCATAAATAATATTTATCATACATATACACAACGTTATGTCAAATATTGCTGTTGGATAGTCACACTTGTAGGCTATTAGTAATACAGTATAAGTTGCTATATTATAGTATTGATTTTCACCATAAATAATATTTATTATACATACACACAACGTTATGTCAAAAACTGCTGTTGGATAATTACACTTGTAGGCTACTAGTAATACAGTATTAGTTGTCATATTATAGTATTGATTTTCACCATAAATAATATTTATTATACATACACACAACGTTATGTCAAAAACTGCTGTTGGATAATCACACATGTAGGCTATTAGTATTACAGTATTAGTTGTCATATTATAGTATTGATTTTTACCATAAATAATATTTATTATCCATACACACAACTTTATGTGAAATACTGCTGTTTGTTAATCACACATGTAGGCTACTAGTAATACAGTTTTAGTTGTCATATTATAGTATTGATTTTCACCATAAATAATATTTTTCATACATATACACAACGTTATGTAAAATACTGCTGTTGGATAATTAGACATGTAGGCTACTAGTAATACAGTATTAGTTGTCATATTATAGTATTGATTTTCACCATAAATAATATTTATCATACATATACACAACGTTATGTCAAAAACTGCTGTTGGATAATCACACATGTAGGCTACTAGTAATACAGTATTAGTTGTCATATTATAGTATTGATTTTTACTATAAATAATATTTATCATACATATACACAACGTTATGTCAAATATTGCTGTTGGATAATCGCACATGTAGGCTATTAGTAATACAGTGTAAGTTGTCATATTATAGTATAGATTTTCACTATAAATAATATTTATTATACATACACACAACGTTATGTCAAATACTGCTGTTGGATAATCACACATGTAGGCTACTAGTAATACAGTATTAGTTGTCATATTATTATAGTATTGATTTTCACCATAAATAATATTTATTATACATACACACAACGTTATGTCAAATACTGCTGTTGGATAATCGCACATGTAGGCTACTAGTAATACAGTATAAGTTGTCATATTATAGTATTGATTTTCACCATAAATAATATTTATCATACATATACACTACTTTATGTCAAATCCTGCTATTGGATAATCTTACATGAAGGTTACTAGTAATATAGTTTTAGTTGTCATATTATAGTATTGATTTTCACCACAAATAATATTTTTCATACATATACCTGTACACAACGTTATGTAAAATACTGCTGTTGGATAATTAGACATGTTGATTACTAGTAATCCAGTATTAGTTGTCTTATTATAGTATTGATTTTCACCATAAATAATATTTATCATACATATACACAACGTTATCTCAAATATTGCTGTTGGATAATCGCACATGTAGGCTATTAGTAATACAGTGTAAGTTGTCATATTATAGTATAGATTTTCACCATAAATAATATTTATTATCCATACTCACAACTTTATATGAAATACTGCTGTTTGATAATCACACATGTAGGCTACTAGTATTACAGTTTTGGTTGTCATATTATAGTATTGATTTTCACCTTAAATTATATTTATTATACATACACACAACGTTATGTCAAAAACTGCTGTTGGATAATTACACTTGTAGGCTACTAGTAATACAGTATAAGTTGTTATATTATAGTATCGATTTTCACCATAAACAATATTTATTATACATACCCACAACGTTGTGTCAAATATTGCTGTTGGATAATCACACATGAAGGCTACTAGTAATACAGTACAAGTGGTCATGTTATAGTATTGATTTTCACCATAAATAATATTTATCGTACATATATGCCATATTTTTCACTTTTTCTTGTAACTACTACTTTATCGTCGTTTTTCGAAGTGATTTCACATTAATTATGTACGATATAGTAATACCAGCATCATATTATAAAACTCCTGAAAATAATTGATGGTTACTGGATGATATTCTGGATGATATAGAGTAAGCACATATAATATAATATAATGGAGCCTAAATTAAATTTAAAGGTATGATGATGTAATTGATGTTTAAATTTAATGGAAATGTGATTCGGAAGTAGACTGTTTACGGATGTATTATTTTAGTGTTTATTGGTAAAACATTAAAAGGAGGTTACAAAAGTAAACAGAATTTCTACTGGTTCTTATTTGAGCGCTAGAGGTAAAGAATCATTTCTGTTTTGAATGAATTATATTACACACAGACCACAGTAGTTTGCATTGTTGCCCTGATGATGAGAATATGTGCGTAAGTTGGTCTGAAAGTCTACTTCACTCAAACGGTGTTTACTTCTGGTAATTTTAATCTACTTCTGGTCTAAGGCATTTATGGTGCCCTAGTAGCGTTTGTATTGCTCCTTAAATCAAGAAAATGTATACACGCATAGGTCTGAAAAGTCTTCTTCAGTGGAAAAGTGTCTACTTCCAGCCGTTGACATCTACTTCCGGTCTAAGGAGTTTACACTAGCACTTTAATAGTGTTTTCCCTGTCCCGATCAAGACATAATATATTGGCCTGAACAGTATATCGGTTGTAAAGCCACTATTTCGGGCTATTGTAATCTACTTCCGGTCTAATATACTTCCTGTATCAATAGTTTGTTGAGTGTATAACACACGAGTTTAAAATTAAAAAATGAACACATAAGTCAAATACCACTCGAGCGTTTGCAAGTTTCTCTTGTTTCTATCTGTATACTTATGCTAGACAAACATTTTCCATGAATATTTATTTCTCCATAGACTAGAATTAATTGATGTTGTACGTACATCCATGAAATCTGGTTGAGCGATATGGTCAATCTAAGTCCATTTTGGAGTCATTCAAATTTAAAATATAAAGACTGACTTCAATAAAGTAAATAAATATATACAGTTATAAACTAAATGGTCCTAAAACTTTTTAGGAGATATCAAAAATTTATGAATATCTATATACAGATTGTAACAACAAGGTTAGGCTGGTTTTGAATTTTTAGTTTCTATGTATAATTATTATCTATAGGCTACATTAAGAATAATGTTTTAACAATTTTGACGTGACAACGTCTTAAATTAGGTTGCGGCTCGGAGTCACTCATGAAAAAGTGTAACGCCCGGTAACGTTACGATGCCCGTCCAGTGGGTCCGCCGCACGGGATCCGCACGGGATAAAGCAGATAACTGTGGAGTCCGCCGCACGGGATAAAGCAGATAACTATGTTTATTCGTGAAAATGTGGATTGCTTAGATTCGTCATTTACAACAACTACAACAATAAAGGTAAATAATTGTACACTGATATTTCATTATCGTAAACTATGATTGATTGATTAATTGTTAGATTGACACAAAAGTTGAGAAACTGAGTTTATAGGTTATGTCATACTATTGACAAATGTTGATAGTGTTAAGTAAATTATTAGTTTAAATCACTCTGCAATCAATCGTAATTCAGTCGATTGAGAAGAAACAGCGCGTATTGCTAGTCAAACATTTAAAATAACAAATTATAACCTCTAACCTGTCATAACAGTGCGACCAAACAAACGAACTAAACCGACCAATCACCACGCGCGGAGTTAGAATTTAACTGTGTTTAGCAAGAATTTTAAATTCCAATTTTAGTAAATGTTTTATTCAACTTTACCATTTACAATAACAAATTTTAATTAATTTCAAATTATGTACAATGTTTTAGTAAACAAAATATATTTCTATAGTTAAAATTTGTGCAATTCTTATTTTCATTCAATTCCTTGTTCCTATTGTGAAATTTAATAATATTCATATCAATAAATATTCTACCGAGAAAAAGACGTTGTCACGTAAAATCTTCGCCCGTAAAACCGACTTTACAGGCAACCATAATTTTTCACTTTGTTTAGTAGCTATAGGCCATCTTGTTTTCTTTTATTAAAAAATGTTTATATTTGTTTTTTATCTAAATTTAAACATTTTTAGGCAAATTTTCCCCAATATTTCTCTTCATATAAAACATTCTCGCACTCAACAGATATTTTACAAAATAATAAGCCAAATTGATCTAGCCATCCTCGAGATAAGCGCTTAGTAACACATTTTACGATTCATTTTTATTTTGTAAGAAGATATTTATTTTTAAAATTGATAAAATTAAATGGTTTACGTTAGCAAGTGGTATTGTCTCTTTAAAATGCTTTAAATTCAACAAATTTCAGATTCCGGTTGAAATATACATCTTTACAGCACGCTAATTATTCTCTCTAGTTATATGAGCAATATTTAAAGCGGAAATTATTACACACCTATTTTAAACTGTATTAATTATTTTTAATAAGGCAGGAAATGTTAAGGAAAATTCCATAATCAATGAATATTATATTAATGCAGGCGAGGTAAGGAATACGTGTCGTTTCTTTTATTTTCATTTAAATACACTAACTGTATTAAAATACTTTATAGATAACATAGGAAACATGAAAAGAATCTAATAAATGTAAATTTACAAAGAGTTTTCTGTATGTTAATCACTCAGTTATCATTTATTGAAAGTCATCGACTTGTATTTACTCACACATAAAGCAGTGCAACCTACTGAGAGCTCTCGTTTTTATAGGAATAGTAAATAAAAGCTCAAAGTGTGCAGTTTCCAGGTCAGTTATTCAACGACCGGAACCGGTGAATCAGGAAACTCTGTGGCAACTCTACAACATGACATGCACACATCAGCTGTACGTCACACAAAAGCGGTCACACAGCTGTGTATTTCAACATGTCCAGACATTTTCCAATTTACTTTATTGATTTTTAAATTATTAAATACGATTTCTTATTTCAGTGCATTAGACTTTCTGACATTTCCATGCACCAAAGCTGGCTGATAATGAGGTGCAGCGACAGTTCTGGAGGTGCAGAGGCGTGACACTGGTCCAAGCATGTGTGAACAGATTGCTTCAGTTAGTGATGTTTACTCAGGTTTGGAATTTTGTGGTTCATGGCGTCTTAGAAAACCTGAAACAAACGGATATGAATGCTCAACTCTATGGTGATAACGTAATTCTGATGGACAAACAAAATGCTCTAATGTTGTTGACTACATCATAATGCTAGTCTCCTGGTCACGGACTACTCTAGGACAAGCTCTAATAATCAGGGCCACTAATCATGATATCGACCAATATGACCAAAGGGTCGATAGTAAGCCCTTTCTTGTATGCATATTAAAAACTCATAATTAAAGTTTTGAAAAAGGTAAATATAGCCGGGCAGACATACAAACAAACACACTGTAACATACAGGCAGACAGGCACAGGCTGGCAGACAGAGAGAAACTTACCGACAGACAGCACAGACAGACTGTAACATACAGGCAGACAGGCACAGGCTGGCAGACAGAGAGAAACTTACCGACAGACAGCACAGACAGACAGATGAAAAGAATTAATACCTGAATCACTACATTAAAAACGGCTGTTATAGGATGAGTCAACGTGCAATTCTAAGGATTTTCTCAATAGTGCCCATAAAATGTAACTTCGTAAATATGACCTGAAGTTTAGTTGACTTGTCTATCGTCAATTTTATATAAATAAAGAAAACAGAAATTGCAAGAATTATACACGAAAATATTAACATAATTACACACATACACGCACGCACACACACACACATACACGCTTGCACACATATATGTGTAATAACAAATATTTCAGCTTTACCGGTGTATTTAAAGAGGATTTTTATGACGTTATATGTACAGTTATCATAATGCCTATTCGAGTTATCTTCACATGTATCTAATCATAACAGTTGACTCGTAATCATAGTGTTCAGACCCTTGTATATAAGGTACAATGTAACATTACCAGTTCAGAAACAGAGTATTTCGATAACAGTAACTCAGGGCGGTAGCCTTTTCACAAACTGCTGTGCCTACATGCAAATAATCACGGAAGATTGATTCTCGTGAATACAGTAGACAAGAAACTCTATAATAAGTCATGGCTTGTTTTCACAAACTGCTGTGCCTACATGCAACTAATCACGGAAGATTGATTCTCGTGAATACAGTAGACAAGAAACTCTATAATAAGTCATGGCTTGTTTTCACAAACTGCTGTGCCTACATGCAACTAATCACGGAAGATTGATTCTCGTGAATACAGTAGACAAGAAACTCTATAATAAGTCATGGCTTGTTTTCACAAACTGCTGTGCCTACATGCAACTAATCACGGAAGATTGATTCTCGTGAATACAGTAGACAAGAAACTCTATAATAAGTCATGGCTTGTTTTCACAAACTGCTGTGCCTACATGCAACTAATCACGGAAGATTGATTCTCGTGAATACAGTAGACAAGAAACTCTATAATAAGTCATGGCTTGTTTTCACAAACTGCTGTGCCTACATGCAACTAATCACGGAAGATTGATTCTCGTGAATACAGTAGACAAGAAAACTCTATAATAAGTCATGGCTTGTTTTCACAAACTGCTGTGCCTACATGCAACTAATCACGGAAGATTGATTCTCGTGAATACAGTAGACAAGAAACTCTATAATAAGTCATGGCTTGTTTTCACAAACTGCTGTGCCTACATGCAACTAATCACGGAAGATTGATTCTCGTGAATACAGTAGACAAGAAACTCTATAATAAGTCATGGCTTGTCTTCACAAACTGCTGTGCCTACATGCAACTAATCACGGAAGATTGATTCTCGTGAATACAGTAGACAAGAAACTCTATAATAAGTCATGGCTTGTTTTCACAAACTGCTGTGCCTACATGCAACTAATCACGGAAGATTGATTCTCGTGAATACAGTAGACAAGAAACTCTATAATAAGTCATGGCTTGTTTTCACAAACTGCTGTGCCTACATGCAACTAATCACGGAAGATTGATTCTCGTGAATACAGTAGACACGAAACTCTATAATAAGTCATGGCTTGTTTTCATAAGGTTCAAATGTTAACTAAAATTATGTAATAGGTAGTGAAGGCTGTATTTATGAAAGATTAGATAATCGTTTTTGTAAGATTCGAAAGCAAACTCCTATTGAATGATTTGGCATAACACTGTTGTGATAAGTAATAGCCACTATAAAATATTCCCTTTCAACTTTCAGTTCAAAATTCCAAGCCTTTTTGTCTCATGGATTAAAATATTAGGTCATCTTAGGTCAGAAAGAGAAGTGTATAGTATTTTATTTCGTTAGTTTTCTTATTGAAAGCACTTATGAAGGAGTCCTACGTAATTTTAAAACGGAAGTAGGCGTATACAACAATCACATGTCCGGGTTTATGCGAAATTTAAACCGAACACAAGCCGGTCGCTTGTGCTTGAAAGGAACACAACAATCCAATAAATTACATCTTTAATACTTATGATTAAGTTAGATCCTTGAAAGACCAACCCGGGCCTTTGTCCTCCTTTGTATCCTCGGTTTTCATTTTTTAAGTTATACATATCTGATACAGTATATTGCTATTCATTCCCCTATACCTTCGTGCTTTGTACAGTATAGTGTTATATAATATTTTACAAAACAAACCAGATTTGTATCTCTTATCAGTGCAAAACAGATTATCTGCCCCAATGTTGATTTCTCATCCATACGTATTGCTCCTTGGGTCTGGGCATCGTAAATTATATCTAAATAGTATTTAAAAGATTTTAGGAATAGTAAAAATTTTATAATAAGGCAAGCACACATTAAAAATATTAATGACACCAAGCAAAACGAGTGTCTTTCTAAATCAGGGAATTAGGGAACACCGGATGAAACCTAAGAAACCTGTAAACCAACTTTAATGGGCATTGGATATATTTCGGCATTGTCATCATCTTATCGTCCAATCTAATGATTTAAATTAGTAGATACTAAGCAACACTTTTCCAATATAATTTATTTTTAGGACGAGGTGATTGTTTTTACCGTCAAATTCGAATTAAGAAAAAAATCAAAATAAAATTTTCTATTATTCTATTTAAAAAATATTAAACCTAAAACCAAGATAACGGTTATAAGCTGGTCGCCAATACTTAAATGTAATCAAAGTGATTTCTCACACACATTTCCTTGCCCACATCCCAGCCGATATTTAGTAAAATTTCGTATTTTCATATATCAAAATGTTTATGTGGCTTTGCAAATTAGATGGGTTTTATACTTAAAATCTCTTTAATAGCTTTAAAAAGTATTCGAGTTAAAATAAATGTTATTTTAAGCAACACATAAACATGTTTTGAAATTTATAATAAATATTAAGGCTAGTAGATTTCATTGCATTAAGGAAATATTATTCAAATTTAATACAATGGTTATAATGAATGTTATTTTTTTTAATTATTACTTACCTTGTTTAAATTTTTACTATAGAAACTTTGTCGTGTGGTTTAACTATATGAATAATAACATATTTACCCTAAATCGCGTTTATACATATGTTTTACGAATATTAGTACATTCCAGATGTGTTAGTATAATAATCAGCAGTCATTCAAGACATTTTAATATTATAGTTGTATGAATATCCAATTATATTTGCTAAAATATCAGTATATATAAATATAATATTTAATATAATTTAGTATATTTTTTAGTATACTGATATTAATAGTAGAAAAAATAATGTTCATCTGCTTTTCAAAAGCAAAAAAGTATTACGTATAAGATTAGCATTTAAAAGTGATAAAGTTCAAACATAGGCTCAAAAATATGGATAAAAACACTAGGCTAATGTTATTGATCTTTAATATTTTACTGGCGTAAAATAATGGATAAAATAAACACACTTTCAACAAAAATGTTCATTAAAACAATCATTCATAATTTTTTTAGGAATTCTGGACATATAGTAAAAAAACCTCGGCATACATTTCCAGCAGTTTCCAGATCAGTTATTCTAAGCTTGGAACCGGTGAATCAGGAAACTCTGTGGTGACTGTACAACATGACATGCACACATCAGCTGTGACGTCACACACAGGGCCAGGACTTCAGATCAGCTGTGTTGTTCAACAAATATAGAGCTTTGAGACTCTATCCACCTGGAAAACTCAATTTATCTCTTGTTACGTTATTTACAGTAAAAGTGCACAAAACAACTCTTATTTTAACTTATGTAAAATAAATCCTAGATTAATTACTAGCAAATATTAAGTATATTATAAAATAGATCCTCAGAATTGTATACTAAAATTGACTTCAGAAATGCCGTGATTGTGTTTGGGGTTTCCTTTCACTTAAGACATACTTATTCCTAGAAGAATTTATACCACTTTGTTTCGGATTTATAGGATACTAAGCGTAGGTAAGGTTGGGTGTAGTGGCCACCTCCTGTCGAGAACCTGGAAAGAAGAGAAATTGGACAGCACGCTTTACTTCAGAGGTGACCTTGGAAGATGGACAGACTTTGTTGTTCCAACTTCTTCCGGTCAAATCGGATATGAGGCAAGTCATTCCTCATGTTTAAGCTATCAGTAGCCTTTAACTCTAAGGGAGCTCCACCTACTCCAAAAGTCATCGTTTTAAATAACCTAACATTTCTATCAACCCTTTAACACTAATATATCGACATGTGTGTGATATATTGATAAATATTAAATATCCATGGGGTTGTCCAGATGGTAGCGTCAATTCGGCTTTTGCTGAACCCAAGGCCCAAATGAGAAGTGATTGAACCATTCTAGGGAACATGCGGAAAGGTTAATTATAATTATATTTAAAATTATAACACTATAATCTCACAAAACTTTTTTAGAGCTATTGAAATCAAATTACGTAGTGTCCACTGTACAGTTTATTTAACCTGTAGAAAAGTTTAGCTCTCATTGATCTTTTATAGGGCCCTGATTAGTCAGTCCACGTGAGGTACAATATGAATGGTAGGCTCAAGTATTGATCCGTGTTGTGAATTATTCCATATGAGTCAGTATTCGAATGTGCTGTACCTACTAACGATATTTTATAAATATCTTTCCCAATGTTTTAGATTCATATTTTTGAGCTCATAAGCTTAAAAACGAATGCCAATGTTGAAAATTATTATATTTAAGTTTCAAAACAATTATTCTGATTTGCCCTGTTTAAGGTGTTTGGCACTTTTCATTACTATGCATTACTTAGTAAATGTTTTTTACATATTATAATTTTAAATATACCGTGGAGATATGTTCTATAAATATCGTTGCACGACACTGTAATGCTATTGAATGATTATAATCAATTGTACTTTAAAATAAAAAAAACTTAAGATATTTTAGTAAATACATACGTAGATGAAGGTTTCAAGAAATGCAAAGGAAGTTTTAATTTTACCTGAATATATATTTTGCAGTTTGTTTTCAGCCATTAGTTTGATACTTTGTCTTTATTTATAAATTATGTAAGCTTTTTAAAACCAGACTTTAAGGCTTATAATACATAATCAACATTTTACTAATAGATTCGGCTATACGTAGGATATTGAGATTAAGCTATATATCCATCTCAGAGATACCATTTTGGACACCATTTTAGTACCTGCATTTAAAATACTCGGACATCCGTGTAGTTTTATTCTTTACAAATTATGCCAAAATATCTATATCTCTATTTGCCTCCGTTATTTAAAAGTGAGAATATGTTGCACTTTGTTAAGATCACTTAAGTATTACTTCATTATTATAATATATAGCTAGATATATAATTAGGCAACCCAATGAAATACATGAATTTATAAAATCTATCAACTACAACGGCACACGAGGTCAAACTGTAAACATTTCGTAGAGATTCTAATATAAATGATGGAGATAGCACACCTAGAGCTGCAACATATGTGGCACTCATGTCGTTAGTTGACGTGACCTGATACCGGCGAGGGATATCCCTTATACAAGTGCTACAACTTGTTGTGGTCTTAATTTATTGTCTTCCTCAACATTGAAATGATCAAAACCACGTAATTTCTGTAAAGTGTGTTATATTCAGTATCTGTTAATTTTACGTCCATGTGCGTGATATTTAATAAATAAGTCGTTCAATAGTTACAATGTACTCGTAAAGGATTAAAGTTGTAAAAATAACGATAGTAAATTAATCGTGTGCGTTTTACAATACATTTTTAGTCGTAGTTTGTAGTCTTCTAGTAAACAGAGTTTTGTTAACACGATATTTCTATCTACTGCATCGCCACGTTAACAGTCACGGTTATAAGTAAGTACTTATGAAAATTGACATAGACGTCTGTATACTTTCAAGCAAATTCTAACAATTTATAAACAGCAAGTAATATTTGTAAACCAAATAAATTGAAGTAAATTTAGCATACTGTCGTTGGTGCAAATTGAATAAATAATAAAACTCGTCTGATTTATGTGAGATAGAAACAGTCAAAACTAATAAAAATCATTATAAAATGAAAATGCTCTGTGGAGTAGTAATAATGTGCTCAGCAATTGAGTGATCCGGGTTCGAGTCCCAGTGGAGGAAGTGCTTTATATATAAATTACTATATAGACTTAAAATTAAGTTTTTCCATGTGTTTATTTAATTTCGTATTATGTGGAGACTAATGTGAGAAAGTTACTCCCTCGACACACTTTAATACTTCCAATATATCATTGTTTACCATTTCTAATATCGATGTAGGGATAGTAGAAATTGAATTTTCCACAAAATGTTAGCTCTATAGGTGAGAGGATATCAGCTACTGGGGAATTGCAGAATATTCACCCATTAAATTAAAGATTTTATTCTACTATTGTTTAAATATGACATTTATCTATTATTCAAGGTGAACGTATAAAGTATGAGTTACAAATATGGACACACTCTCATTAGTTTTTGGTGAATAAAGATGGAGGGATGGAATTCGGTACAGCTTTCTTTGAAATAGAAGAGATATTTATAGTCACTGCACAGCTTTGCTCATTTCCCCAGATTGGGATTTTGGGGGGCGGCTCAAAATTTTATTTAAGCAATGTAAAACACTACTTGAAAGGTCTTGATAAAAGAAGAAGAACAGTGGAAACTAGAGCTTTCTCAATCCAGTACACAATAGCAGCTCATTGAAATTAATTAAAAATTAATTGAGGCAAAACATGAACATCCACATTCAGAAGGTAAACAACATTAATAGACAACCACTTTCCTTACAAACTCAAACCTGTTTTACAGTTATTATCTGCTGCGTGGCAGGCTTCCCTTATCTTATCAGTTTTGAGGAAGTCTAGTATCATGTTCTATTTTGGTTGGAATTAACCAAGTTAAAACGTGTTTTTGTGATATTTACATTGTGTTTAAGTGAACGTATTTTGTGAAATGATGCGGAACATTGATAATAACAAAATTATATTAAACAACATTGTTTTCTCAGATTACGCAACTTTCATGTTAAACGGTAACGTTAACAGACACAATACTCGTTATTGGGCTGATATTTTGTGATATTTTACATTGTGATTAAGTGAACGTATTATGAACCTAACGAAGAATTTTGTGAAATGATGCGGAACATTGATCATAACAAAATTATATTAAACAAAATTGTTTTCTCAGATTACGCAAATTTCATGTTAAACGGTAACGTTAACAGACACAATACTCGTTATTGGGCTGATGTTAACCCTCATTGGATGAGAGAGTAACATACCTAGCACGCTTCAAAAATTATACGTTTGGCTTGGAATTTTGAGGGATCAGTTTGTTGGGCCCTTTTTTTCTTTATGAAACCTAAACGCAGAGGTATACCAGAAAATATTAAAAAATTGGTCTTATCCATCTATCCAAGTAGCAAGCAACAACTGTAGTGAAGTTTGGTTCAGGCAGGACGAAGCACCTGCACATTATGTCCTACATATCCGCGCGTATTTAAAGAATATTTTTCCAAGTCGCTGGATAGGCAGAAGAGGAACAATCGAGAGGCCACCAAGATCGCCAGATCTACCTCCGCTTTACAAACTCCCAGTGTATTACAGACCTTAGAGACAGAGTATTAGCGGGAATTCAAAAAATCGTGCGTGAATTAAGTTTCATTCAGCGTGGTGTTTCAAGTTTCAACAGATTTGTACATTGTCAAAATGTCATGGTACAGCAGTTTGGACATCTAATCACAGTTTAGTAACTTATGGCAGTTGTATTGCTTAACGTAATTTTAATTAATATTGCTACTGTAACTTTAAATTTAAAAACATTTAATGTTCCCCAAAATGATTCTTTTTTGTATCCTACAGTCATGTCCAGAGTTTCCTTGTTTTCAACTTAATAGTTTCAATGAGCCGCTCTTTTGTACTGGATTGAGATAGAAAGCTCTAGTTACCAGTCGCCTAATGGGTCTTTACATATAAAAATTTTGAGTAAACTCATCCCAAATCCCATTTTTGGAAATTGGGCAAAGCTGTAACAGTGACTAAAATTTTCACTTCTATTTCCTTGAAAGGTAACCCTCCTCCATCCCTGCATTTTATCCACCAAAAACTAATCAGAGTGTATCAAAACATTTAACTCGCACTGTATATATCTGAACCCTGCATAGTAATAAACTATGAAGTTAATAATTTATCTTTTATAAGCCAATTTTCGTATGTAAAAGTTGTTTGTATATAAAAATGTGGCAAAAAGAAGAAAATTATAAATGCCAAATTAATGTTTTATACTGAGCAATAATTGTCGAGTAATTTATAGCATAAACAGATAATAAATACAAATATAAGGTTTTTACACTATACAACTAATTGTATATTTCAAATTATTTTGATTGGTTACTACTTTTTTTCAACGAGCAAAGGGAATATTTTCCGTCTGTACCTGCAATATTTACACTTTTATACACCACATTACCGGATTACAGATAGAGCCCATGCCGGCCAATCACAAAGAGTGCTAAATTATGCAGTAGCTATGATGGCTCCCCCCTGCAGTTCCGTTCAAATATTCCACCCCGCCATCACGCAATCACGTTGCATCTGATAATGGTGTAGTTCACCATCTGGTTTCCTTATTAAACCATGACATTTTAAATTATTTTAAAATCGAATTACTATTCGTGGATACTTCAACGAAGGTAGCCTATACCTGTAATACAGAAAAATACTTGAATGTTCGTAAAATATATTTCCAATGATAAATAAGCTCGTGTAAGTGGGTTTCGACAAGTTATGTTATTCAGAACTGTGCCAACTTTAAATAATAAAATTTTCTTTAAATAATAAACAACTAAACCGTTTCCTCAACATGAATTGAATTTTAAAGATATAATTACATTAATATTAAATTTAGCTACAAAAAGTTTTTGCATTACCAGTATTTCTTTTTACCTAAGAACTGTTTAAACTATATCATTGTTCTAGTTGCTCAAGTCAAAGCGACCGCTATGATAGCAGATTCTTAGGGCAATAATCCATCCACTATCGAAGCGCAGATTGTAAACAGCCTATTATGTTATATCTTGTAGAGTGTTCGATGTATTTAGAGTCTAACATCTGTCCTTCCTCATTCAGTAGAGGTGGGCCAAGCTAACCGACGCACGGCAGAGGCTGTAGCCATCCTCGAACATAGACCTCAGAAGATAGGATAGCAGATTCTTAGGGCAATAATCCATCCACTATCGAAGCGCAGATTGTAAACAGCCTATTGTGTTATATCTTGTAGAGTGTTCGATGTATTTATAGTCTAACATCTGTCCTTCCTCATTCAGTAGAGGTGGGCCAAGCTAACCGACGCACGGCAGAGGCTGTAGCCATCCTCGAACATAGACCTCAGAAGATAGGATAGCAGATTCTTAGGGCAATAATCCATCCACTATCGAAGCGCAGATTGTAAACAGCCTATTGTGTTATATCTTGTAGAGTGTTCGATGTATTTATAGTCTAACATCTGTCCTTCCTCATTCAGTAGAGGTGGGCCAAGCTAACCGACGCACGGCAGAGGCTGTAGCCATCCTCGAACATAGACCTCATCATGGTCTGCCATTCTGTTATTGATTTACAGAAACTGAACTACATCGATTTGAGTATAAATGTACAACGACTATAAATTTGATCGCGAGTGCAGACCCGTTGTGACCTGTGCTCTGTAGTTCAGTTGTAATGATTAGTGTTATGTTTAGTTTTTTGTTAAGGGCACGTTTTAAAGGTAGTAAAGTTGACACACAACATGGTGGTTGTGATTCCTGACTTACGCTAGTCACAACACTCTGGTATGATTTGTTTGCAATTATGTGTTAGGTTAGTTAGTTACCTGAAGAAGAGATCAGATAACAGATCTCGAACCGTAGTGTTACTGATTTTTTGTATCACTGAACGATGGCAAATTTCCAGAAAGATCCTGTTTCATCCATAATCCTTCCATCGTCAAAAACAAACTTCTAACATTAAACGTAAACAATCATTCGTTTGGGCGCAGTTTTCAGCTTTGTGCGCAAGGATTTTAGGAAATTGGAAATCAGTGGTACTTACACAAGTAAGTACAATTATTTACTAAAATGTTATTAAATCAGTGGCTACCTTGAAAGCGTAGTCTAGTTGTAAGAAATTAAAAATTAATGAAATTTTACATGTCTCAGGAGAAAAACATAAATAGAGATCATATCATGTGATAATGGTTATATATAGCCCTCTACGAGTAGCATGTTATTTGCTATGGTAATCAAACTGCTATTGGCTGCGGCCATGAGTCACACGCACTGCTGAGTTAAATACTGGAATTAAATATTTAACTCCTCATATATGAATCATAACGTACAGACAATAACCCGCTTGTAAGCTTGCCATTTATGTATGATGTAAATTATCATATGCTACATAATTTCATACTACAATCCTAATAATATTTTTCACGTGAAAGTGGCTTTGTTTTTTTCTTATAACGCTCTAACTACTTAAGAGATTGTACTGAAATTTTACATGAACATTCTTACGATCCCTAAGAACAATAATAAGGTTTCTTAATTCGAAAGTCCCTCCGGACTATGCCCCACTGGACTTTAAACTAGCAAAAAATCCCATCTTGGTCTCTTTTAAAGGTAATAAATATTAATTAAAAGAGTATGTCTATTGTAATCAACTATTCCGTGTAAATATTGCATATTGTTTTGGATTTTTAAGCTTTACAGTGAGTACATTACCAAAGGGATAACTATAATTTTTCGCGATCAGGTAAGTATTAATCTTCCTTAGAAAATGTCCTAAAATATAGAATGGACAGAAATTAACTCCAAAGACTCCCTTTGAGGCAGTGGGCAAGAACTATGCTAACTGAAAATTCACTGAACTGATTTTTTGAGAATTGATGTACATCCAGCTCTAAATTTTTTTAAATATTAACAATACTTTAGAACCTTTATAGAATAAAAAACGCTTAGTGTCATTGCTAATGTACTTTTAACTGCACATTCTTATCAAATATTAAGTATTAAATCTAAAAGACCATGTTACTATCTGACTTTTGCTATTAATCTAAATACTAAAATAATACCCATCTTATTTAATATTTCACATAAGTAGGGTTCTCTAATATGTGATATTTATTTACTTGATTGGGAAACAATGCAAAATCAAGTATGGAACAAAACTAAGAGTAAATTAAATTGCAATGGCCACAGATATACACTTGTCATGTATTTTATTCACCGTGGTAACAGTAAAGGCAAACGAACCAGAAGTGCTCATACAAGTGCAAGTACTACGAAATTACACGCGGACACTCGGATACGGACTAGGATACGGACTCGGATACGGACTAGGATACGGACTAGGATACGGACTAGGATACGGACTAGGATACGGACTAGGATACGGACTAGGATACGGACTAGGATACGGACTAGGATACGGACTAGGATACGGACTAGGATACGGACTAGGATACGGACTAGGATACGGACTAGGATACGGACTAGGATACGGACTAGGATACGGACTAGGATACGGACTAGGATACGGACTAGGATACATGCTAGTTTGTAATACAAGCGAAGACAACTGTAATAATTAATTTATATACCTATGAGTGCATCTACTAACTATTGATACGCCGATCCTATAAGGTTGGCAATATTTTACGGTACAGTAACGTTTTAGGAAATAGAAATTCCAGTCACGCCACATATATAAACCTTTGAACAGCTGGGCCATCGGTGTAACTATTCGCGTTACGGTCACCACATACGACAATAGCCGCAGATTGGCAATGCTATGTGAAATAGGCATTCATGTAACGGTCCGGTTAGTTCATGTTTCGTTTGCTGCTATTGTTTCTTACCCAGCATTGTTTACATGTTGTTAGTAATGTAAATGATGCAATGGGTGAATTGTAATTAATAAACGACTCGTCAACAGATGTTTTGGTTTGTTATATTTGAATTCTTTTAATAATTTACAAAACTTAACAGCTAAAGGACTAAGGTTTTAGGTCAATTATACAGGGTGGAAAGGAAAGCTTTTTAACAGGTGATTTTATACCTGTAAAAAATAAACATTTTTATTAACATATGTCTGGAAATGATTCGCTAGCGAGATAAGGCTACAAATTTGAGAGAAATCTTTCATTAGCCTTATCTCGTTTACGAAGAATTTCAAGACGTCTTTACATGAAATTTTGTCTTGTTTTTTGTTTTTAGATTTTTATTTATTCACTTTACAAGTTAAATTCACACATTACTTAGGAATAATGTAAGAGGAAGGACGCTACACGATAAAATATTTTTTAAGAGATTTACTGCTTAAGGCCGCCTAATATAACACCATATCCTAATTAATAAGGATCACATATTCTCAGTCAAGTGGGTTCCATCTGTACAGTTATTACATATTATAATACCAAACTATTGCAGTTTGCCTTATGGCAGCACACAGAATCGCCTGCATTACTTCACCGAATACGATACTAGAGCCAATAATTTATTTTTTAATTTAAGTTTTTTGCGCAATTTCTGACATAGTATGATTTAATAACAGGCTGTGTTTGATATTCGGTGTATGAATGCAATGTCATACTATGCTGTATAAAAACTTTCAAGTATTAAAGTACTAAATTCAATTAGTTTTTGAAACCCATGATTAGATAGTGAAACTGCACCTGATCAAACCAGGACTATTTTTAAGCTCCAAAAGGTACAACTTGAATTTATCACATGTACGAAATTGGGAACCAATCTGAGTATGACTTGTGAAACGCGCGTTCATCCTTATCTACATAAGTAATACAAGATGAACTTTCCTTATTTTTACTTTAAATAAGAAAAAAAATATTAAATTGCTTGTAAATATTAAGATTTTGATGCAAATGTCACTGTTTATTACTCGTATGACTGGTCTGATTGAGTTTGTCCTTGGGGAGGAGAGTTTGAATCGCCCACTCAGCTCACCTAGGTACTGGCATATACAATTCACTAACGAACCAGCTCTTGCTATCTGTCCACATGTCCAACATTGGGCATTCCTTTTCCTACAGTTAGTTATGGATTTAATTTATATTAAACGCAAAATGTTACATATAGAAACTAACCTAAATAACCATATATAGGTTTAATGATTAAATAAAACATTGTTTAAACAAAACTCAAGTTTAGCAATTAATAATATAGTAGACTCTATGTGTATATTCAAACTTTAAACAAAATGAAGTATGGAGGATTTTTAGAGAATGCAAACATCATGATGGTTAAACATCTGACCGTTGAGTCATGTATAATAATATTCATTCAGTGCAGTAGACTAAATAGGTTTTATAGCTAAACCTATTTCACATAATATAGTTAAATACATTAGATTATATTATAATCTACTTAATGCAAGTCTACAGTTACGTTAAAACGCCCTCGATACTAACAGAAAATGTGAATTCACTCTTTCTTTCTACAAAACTGTAATGCTCCCGAGTACAATTAAACTCAGAGCATGTTTACCTTAGTTTACTTTTGGCATACAAAAATTACAAACTAAGTGTTTTGGTCGTCCATTTATAGCTTTGATATTCTCTGAAAGTATTATAGATATTTTATAACATTATTCTTTATGTTTAAGTTAATCGATCTTTTATTAAATGGACAAACCACACAGTGCATTGTTCCTTTTGTATTATAGTGTATTTTATTTTGTGACAAAATACTAATGAATCTATCTTCAACGTGCGTTTAGTGACCTACACTTTTCTCTTTCATATTTTGTGGATTATCCGATAACGTTACATAAAAAACTAGAGTATTTAAAAGTCACTGCGACATGCAATTTAGAAACAAACACAAATTTAGTGTCAAGTCCATAAAAATATAAACATTTGGAACCAGAATAAATCAATCAAGCAATACAAGCTGTTATCCTTTGTGGAAGGATGTTTTAATTGTGTTTGATGTCTACACAACCAAGAATACAAAAACTACAAAAGGGTTTTGAAGTTATGCAAAAAACATAGTTATATAGGCCACGGTTTCAACAATACTAATGATCAATATGCCCCTTGAACATTGCCGACAGCAGTAACCGTGACGCCTGATGAACATTATCTGCTCCGGACTCTATAAACAAAGCGATCTACATATAACGTATTCTGCTGAAACTACAGCACTCGGCTGGAGCGTTAATTATAAAAACTTTATCGTCGTGGGTGAGAATGCAGGTTAGTTCAATTTGGCACCACCGAGTACAATGTTAACTTTTAGAAAATGTGTGCGATGACTTGTGTTGTACGCAGTTCACTTCCACATCGATAAAAAGCCTTGAACTGTCATGAGTAGTATGATGCCGCTCATGACTTGGCAGCATTAACTGGAAACGTGGTTACATACGGGAGAGGAGACTGTTACTTACTCTAGCTGTCTTAAACTGTTTCCATCTCAAGACATTATCAATGATTTTACACATGTGTTGGAAACGTAGTTATATATACGGGAGAGGAGACTGTTACTTACTCTAGCTGTATCAAACTTTTTCCATCTCAAGACATTGTCAATGATTTTACACATGTGTTTGAAACGTGGTTATATACGGGAGAGGAGACTGTTACTTACTCTAGCTGTCTTAAACTGTTTCCATCTCAAGACATTATCAATGATTTTACACATGTGTTGGAAACGTAGTTATATACGGGAGAGGAGACTGTTACTTACTCTAGCTGTATCAAACTTTTTCCATCTCAAGACATTGTCAATGATTTTACACATGTGTTTGAAACGTGGTTATATACGGGAGAGGAGACTGTTACTTACTCTAGCTGTATCAAACTTTTTCCATCTCAAGACATTGTCAATGATTTTACACATGTGTTGGAAACGTAGTTATATACGGGAGAGGAGACTGTTACTTACTCTAGGTGTCTTAAACTGTTTCCATCTCAAGCATTATCAATGATTTTACACATGTGTTGGAAACGTAGTTATATACGGGAGAGGAGACTGTTACTTACTCTAGCTGTCTCAAACTTTTTCCATCTCAAGACATTGTCAATGATTTTACACATGTGTTTGAAACGTGGTTATATACGGGAGAGGAGACTGTTACTTACTCTAGGTGTCTTAAACTGTTTCCATCTCAAGACATTGTCAATGATTTTACACATGTGTTGGAAACGTAGTTATATACGGGAGAGGAGACTGTTACTTACTCTAGCTGTCTTCAAACTTTTTCCATCTCAAGACATTGTCAATGATTTTACACATGTGTTTGAAACGTGGTTATATACGGGAGAGGAGACTGTTACTTACTCTTGGTGTCTTAAACTGTTTCCATCTCAAGACATTATCAATGATTTTACACATGTGTTGGAAACGTAGTTATATACGGGAGAGGAGACTGTTACTTACTCTAGCTGTCTCAAACTTTTTCCATCTCAAGACATTGTCAATGATTTTACACATGTGTTTGAAACGTGGATATATACGGGAGAGGAGACTTTTACTTACTCTAGCTGTATCAAACTTTTTCCATCTCAAGACATTTTTATCAAGATTTTACACATGTGTTGGAAACGTAGTTATATACGGGAGAGGAACTGTTACTTACTCTAGCTGTCTCAAACTTTTTCCATCTCAAGACATTATCAATGATTTTACACATGTGTTGGAAACGTAGTTATATACGGGAGAGGAGACTGTTACTTACTCTAGCTGTCTCAAACTTTTTCCATCTCAAGACATTGTCAATGATTTTACACATGTGTTGAAAAAATGCGCAAAGAACAAAGAACCCGTCTATTGCTGCTTGACTGAGCCAGCAAACTATACTACCCCTTTCCTCCCCATAAGACCCAGGTTTCAATATGTCTGAGATTTCTATCGTGCTAATGTCTCAAAGAATGGAATGAGGCTTCACGTGCCAGAGATCAGGGCGTTCGGTGTTCTACTAAACATTTAAATGTTATACGTTAAATATACATTTATATGGCAATATAAAAGTGATATATTTTTCCTTCATTACATGCATACATAAAATAGTTACAGGCTGTTTATAAAACACGAATTGATCTTTGCTTGAAAGTTAAAAAGCGACATTACGGCATAACATAAAGATATGTCGTAACTGTCCGGCAGATTTAACAAAGTCCAGCAAAAACCATGAAAGCTAGAGATATGAAATCTGATGCATATCTTTATCTTGTGCCCTAGGGGTAAACTATGAAGTATGCCCACAATGCCCACGTTTTACAATAGGAAATTCGTGTAAATACATGAGTAACTGTTAGTGGGTTATAAATATCCTTGTGGCATGGATTATGTAGCTAACATTTTGAGTATGTTCATATATACACAAGAGAGAGGTACATTGATTTAACCCAAATGATCCTACTGATACCTATATAGGACACTTTGGTATGGTGTCTATTTATCGTGGTAGCAATACTCTACAGGCATACTTTACTACTCAATGTCATCTAATTTGTCATTGATAATCGATATATGATGCAAAAGTCACACTAAAACTCATATTTTGTACCCTTACATTTCAATGGTGGCATAAAAATAAAATGGGACAATATACGTACAATTTGAGCTTTAAACACAAATACGAAAAGCATGATAAAGGAAACAACTGAGTCTGGAGAGACTATTACAACTCACACTCTCTTCCGTTTTAAAGTCAAACCAATGCATAATTCAGCAATGCTTTTCGGAGCTAAGTTTTACTGCTTAACAGATAATATGATAAAGAAAAGATAAAACGATCACATGGTAAGTAATTTATATGTGTAGTCATTTGTATTTTATTTCATTGAAAATCTATGTGTTTCATGGTTTAGTGTTAACATATTATTAATAGTCTTATAAAGTTTACATTTATTCCCACTTTTTGTTCGAATACACAGTGGACATTTATTAATTCATATAAAAATAATAGTACTTATGTCTTCTTCAGTAGTTATGAAATTGTACCTTAAAATAAAAAATGGAAAGGTAATTTTCCCCATAAATTAAATAGAAGTACATACTCTTATAAAACTTAACACACTACAATACATAAAATATGTCTCATGCTGGTAAACTAAATGATAGACATGCAATAATCTAAACTGTACATTTTTAAACACAGAGGTTAATTCTTACACTTATGACAACACAAATTATAACACGCAGTATAACAGACGTTTTATAAATAGGTAAAACTTTAAATGCATGGTTGTGGTTCTCCAATACCTTTCCTCAATTTAGAAGTTTTAAAGTACGAGAAGGGTTGATGTTCAAAAATGGGAAAGCGAAAAAATTGTTAGGGAGTCTACGATATGATTATTTTCTACATAAAACTGCTGAGAGGGAAGCCGACCTCGCACGCCACCTGTCACATTCTAAAAACGTGTTCTGCGTAGTGTCTGCAATGTCAGGACAGAACACGCAAGCCGAGCTGGCGTCAGAGGGACTGATTAAACTAATGACATCAAGTGGCGTCTGCAAGGAAGCGGGTAACCAACGTTGGGTTTCAGCCTGCCCAGGGCTGTTACAGCCTTTTCCGCATTGCGCTGGACCCAAAGTTTGCTGTCAGTCGTCCGAGAGGTACTTGGCAGCAAGCTTGGTCTCCAGTTGGACGTTGCCAATTCGCAGGGGGAACACGGTGGGAGCACTATATCTGTCCTGTTGATCGTTAGAGACAAACCATGAGACTGCATCCACTCGTTGACTATGGCGTAACCGAGCCGAGTTTGAGTGCCGCCTGCTCAACGTTTCTCGATGCGATCTACGGCAACATCGACGGAATAGCCAACGAAGAGGCCCTCGTTTGGCATCTCGAGTCTCAGCAAGCTATCATAACAAATATTCAAGAGACCAGGTCCAAGAATCGAACCATGTTCAAGACCAAAAGTGACGAAGACTCGCAGCTGACTATCGTATCATAAAGTAGAATGCGATCAGTCAAGTACGACTTGATGATTCTCAGCAAATAAATATGAACGTGGAACATGTGCTCTATCGCCTATAGCATGTCGCTCTACCTAGCAGAATTAAAAGCGTTTATCACATCAAGTGTGACGAGTAGGAGCTCGAGGCGCGACAGTGGTTGTGGTCCTCCTCCCTCCGCACTGCCTGCACTACCTCTTGGGTAGCGTCGATGGTAGAGTGTCCGGATCACAAACCGTGAATCACCGCAGAGACGAATGCCTCGGTCAGTCTGACTCGAATGAGCTCCTCCATCACCTTCCCTACTGTGTCAAGCATACATAGAGGAGCGAAATGAAGAAGAAATTCCTTGTGCAGGCTTAGCCTTAGCGACCACGTCTAGGCGGGCAATTTTTCATGCAGAGTATAACACACCTTTTGCTAAAAACGCATTGAACAGGTCCAGGGGAAGTCTTGGATTTACCTCCGACAGGCTGGGGAAGCACCAATATCTCCGAACTCCCGAACTGGTAACACTGGTTGAGACTGAAACAGCTTTTTGACGACAGCGGACATAGCTTGTAGTTCCATGATTGTGGTGTGGAGAGTGGATAGCTAGCTTTCGGGTTAAAGTTTTGTAGACCATCCTCCAGGTCATTGTTGACATCCTGATATAGCTGTTTCCAACACCTGATCTTACGACCTGTTTTTAGCTCCACGAAGTTCACGCCTAGACGCCAATCTGGCATTTACATCGGGTCGGTTCCTGGACCACTGCGCAGCTTTCAAGAGACCAATACATATCTTTCTGACTTCCGCGATTTCAGGCATCCACCAATACACTGGTTTCTTTCTTCGTCGACGAGAGACTCCGGTCACAGACTGCTCACACGGCGAGATTAGAGTCGTAGTCCCTGTGGCCTGGTCTTCTGCGCTCCCATGATGACCAAACGTCTTGATCTTTAAGGACCTTAAAAATAATGGCCTGGTTGTCGCTGCCGGAAGGAGGTGTCCGGGTTCGTCTCTCCATACCCTGGACTACCGATGGTGGAAACGCCGCCCTTGTTGAGAATTTGCAGTCCCGACCGCTCTGGTATTAAAGTTACCGCAAACAATGACCCTGTCGGCAATGTTCCTGATCTCCTCCTCAAGACAATCGATAATCCGATAAATATCCGCGATGGATTGATGTTATGTAAGGTAGCAGGAGAAGTTGAAACCCCCGCTCCTCACCCAATCGAAACCGTTAACCTTTCCGGTTACCAGGACAGGTAACTTTCCTAGATCAAGAATCCAGATTGCCGCAGTGCCAGAAGGATCCGAGAACCACTGCCTTGGTCGAAGGTTGTGATATTGCTCACTTAGAAGTAAGACGTCATAGCGTCATAGGCTCACAGGCAAACCGGTACAGCAGATCGTTTGCTGTTTTTCTCCTCTGCATACTCAAGCGAAAAACTCTTTTAGTTTCTCTTAAACTGTTGGCGGTTCTGAACACAGGACGCAAGACTCAGTGGCTGTGCAGGTACTGTCCTCGTTCTCCTGACCACCGTCCAGTCAGGACCGCTGGTGCACAGTTTGCCTACACGATCAAATCTCTGGCATTTAAGACACGTAAAGGCTGTGAGCTTTTTGAGTACGCGTCACCTGACCCACCCAATCTTGATGTGGTCCTCGGCGAGAAGTTTTGCTGCATCTCTGGCATCCAGGGTAAGAATTACCGTCTTCTATCCACGAGAATTGGCCTTCATAAGAAGGTCTTTCCTTCTATGGCGTCACCAAGGACAGATTTGATATAATCTACCTCCGCCTAGTTAAATTAAAGGGGCCAAGTTTAGAAAATAGGTTTGAATAAACAAGAGCAAAATTAATAATTATGTAATTTTTCAAATAGTTTTCATATTCTATATTGGATTCTTTATTATTTTACTTTGAAGATTTTCAAAAGACAAAATTTTTTAGTAAAATAAAAAGTAAACTAAACCTTTGTTAAATGTTTTTATTGCCATGCACAAATACTACACAAATGTTGAAATGAACATGGAAATTTTAGATATTGGAAGAGAAGGAGAAAAATTAAATACGAAAGAAAAATTACATATCTATCTAAATTATAATAAAGATTCCCATAACATTTTAAATAGAAATTCGAAACTAAGTTTTAGAAAAAATATAAATATTAAACATAGATTATTAATCAAAATTACAACTGTGTCATATAAATCTAACATCTATGTAAGTGGTCCATATGTGTATATTTAGTGTTTTATCATTTATTTAGAGGTTAATGTACTCTGATGATGGTTGAATACAAAAACACGTGTATGTCAGTACAAAAATTTTAAAAGGGTTTTAGTTGAACTTTCATTATACAAATTTTTAAGATAACCCTTTAATGTGTAGTTAATAAAATAAAATGTTGTTATTGTTAATGAAAATAACACAATCAATATTTTTTTATTTTACGTATCCAAATCTATGTGCCGATCTTAGTTTCATTAGCTTAACTAGTCTTAGAGATAATAATATCGATTAAATACAAAATGACGGCTAGTGGTGACATTTTCTCGACCCATGTTTATATGATATGTTTTGATTGAAATGTGAAATACCATCACCGATAGAAGTTTGTGACACCCATTTGTGAAAACCCTATATATTTATAAAGTGTTATAAAGTGTAATTATATTTTATTAAAATAATTTTGAAATTGCTTTAACTTTCTAATTTCAAAATTCTGTTATGTTTACGACATTATTTCAGACTGTATTTCTGTGCTTTGTGCGAGTTAGCGTGTCAAATCCGCTTGTGTCCATGGGTAAATCTGATAACATCTTGTCAGTTAAATATAAACTAGTTATCCGTGAAATATCTATCAACACTTTAGCATTATGCACTATAATAAATTTATTTATTAGCATAAAAAGCAATTTAAAGAATTATAATCAAAAAGCCGAATTAACACTAATGATTTAATATTTTACTCATGTTATTCACAACTCAACTATTACATTACAAATTTAATATTATAGCTAAAATGTACAAATAGCCGTTAACCCCGGCCTTGCACGCAATTTCGTGTTTATAAAAACAGGGATACCATGGCCATAATTTATGTCCATTGTAAATTACTCTGGCCTTAGTATTTTGTGGCTTAGTTGAATTTGCCTTCTTTGCCCTATCGAGAAAAAATACATGAATAGGTCTGAAAAGTCTACTTCAGTAATAAAACATATAATTTTGGCTATTGTAGTTCACATTCAGTCTAATATATATGTGGTGACAAAATCGAGTTTGCTTTTGTTATCCTGATTAAGGAGATATATAAATAAGTAGATATAAACCTACTTCTGTTGTAAAAGCAACTAAGAGGTATAATAATACTCTTCAGATTAAAAGTAAAGGTTACATATAACGCAGCAATGGTAGGAAATTTTGATTCAATTTTAACGTTGCATTGAGCTCCAGTTAACCTTCCTCTCATTGCGTCTGGTATCTGACGCTGTCTCAGACTTCAGTGAAAATTAACCTGTGCATTGTTTCAACATCAGAGACTCCAAGATACAATATAATGTGTAATCTAGGTGAAGTGGCAGTCTCATTGTCTCATCAGGTACACAATTAAGTGCACTGCAATGTTTCTTACCCGGAATATAAGAACTGCGGAGCAAACGAGTTTTATACATATGTTATTAATTTAAAGAGCTTGAACTGAACCATTGAAGCGAGGTGGTTTCCCTCAGATCAACTTCTGAAAAAATACCCCAACAACTGCTGGAAGGCAAAGCATCAGTGTATTTCAGCATATACTTTAGTGCTCGGGAAGAATAGAACAGTGCTGAAGTAATGGAGTCAAGTCGACAAAAAGTAAATGAACAATGAAGAAGATGTACGTGGTCGGCGGAGTTTGAGGATGCACGGCAAGTCTAGATGAGTAAAGCGTCTAAGGATAGTCGTCCGGCAATGTCCTAGGACGTCTCAGGTCGTCCACGGAAAGACCAGGCCCTGATGTGATCCCACTCCGAGGAATCAGACGAGTCAAAGAGGTGCCGAGCTTGCGCCTTGATGTAGTCGCCCACCGTCGCGATACTAAGGGGGCGTATCCCGTGCGAACAGCCCTGTGTTAGAATGATTCGAGCTGTTTCCTGTGGGTAACGGCCAGCTAGTTACACCACACAGGACTGGAGTCGGTGATGGATTTCTGTGATACAGGTGTAAAGTAGCAGCTCGGTGAAGGTGGTGAGCGATAAAAAGCGGCGAGGAGAGGAGCAAGAGACATGAAAGTAGACCGGTGAGACTGGATCCTACGGGTTGCAGTACCTGTGTCAGAATCATCCCGAGTTATCTTGTCGCACCCGAGTTTTTCACCCTGATAGTCAGAACTTCTCGAAGAACCGGACTATAGTCTTTCCAGGTGAAACATATCGTCTCACGTGTGTTGGATCCTGCGGGTTGCAGTACCTGTGTCAGCATCATCCCGAGTTATCTTGTCGCACCCGAGTTTTTCACCCTGATAGTCAGAACTTCTCGAAGAACCGGACTATAGTCTTTCCAGGTGAAACAGATCGTCTCACGTTTGTTGGATCCTGCGGGTTAAAGTACCTGTGTCGAGAGCCGCCTGTACTGCATTATCCCGAGTTATCTTGTCGTACCCGAGTCTTTCACCCTGGTAGTCAGAACTTCCCGAAGAACCGGACTATAGTATTTCCAGGTGAAACAGATCGCCTTACTTTTGTTTGTTCCTGCGGGTTGCAGTACCTGTGTCGAGAGCCGCCTGGTCAGCACCATCCCGAGTTATCTTGTCGCACGCGAGTCTTTCACCCTGATAGTGAGAACTTCTCGAAGAACCGGACTATAGTCTTTCCAGGTGAAACAGATCGTCTAACGTTTGTTCGTGTTTACGAGTATCTCGATCCGCCAACAAGTGAGCTACGGAGAGAGCAGATCTATTTAATGATGCATGGAAATCTAAATGTATTGCTCTGAATGTAAAAGGTAAAAAATTAAACACCCATAAGTCCAAAAGGATAGTGTGATAGAATATACATTAATATATTTAAATAATTAGTTAAGTACGTCAGTAAATGGTAGGAGAATGTATATACAATTAGTATTAAAGCAGAATTTCCTTACTTATCACATGTGATATTAGTGTTAAGTATGGTTTGCAATAAATTGGATTTCTTTTTAGGATTCTTAGGATAGTTAGAACGGATTATTTTCAATACTGATATACTTAACGAACTACTAATTAACAAGTTTACCTGATATCAGTAAAATTCAGTTACAAAATTATCTAGTACATTATTACTATTTTGTCATACTATAATGCCTTAAACCTTATTATGATATCGATACGAAGATGTTCAGCATGTTCAATAAAATACTCGTATAACAAATAATCAGTTGGAATGCGATTGCAGGAAGGCGGAAGTGGAACAGCGTCTGGGAGCGGCTCAATAATTGATGCTGAATATTTTACTGTTTACTGGAATTGGTAAGCACAGGTTTCGCCAACAGATATGATTAGACGAATTAATATCACACTACCGTACAACATGTTATTTATGGGATAACACAAATAACATGTTTTTATCGCAGATTTACTTTTTAAGATTCGACTAAACACTAAACAATTAAGTACAACTTTCAGTTGAGCCTGCCAGGATTACTTGATAATGCAATAGTAACTCCTACCATTACTGATGTTATTACCTTACAATAAATTCTCTTCTATATTCTAAAAAAAATGTAAAATATTTGCAAACGCTTAGCCAATTCTCACGGAGCAACATGCACCTTTAACGAACTCGGTGTGCCTGTGTAGAAATAAAGTTCCATGCAAATTATCTAGTATATAATTATGTTAGGTCGTGCTCACAGACAGACAGATAAATAGACAGCTAGACGTAAAGACGAGAATTAGCTTGTTATAGCTATCGTATTCTAAACGTTGTCTTCCGTGCGGAACCGCTGCTAGTGTTATTACAAAAGGAATACCTTATATTTTCGAACGCTAATGCAATTTATTTAAAAATGTGCCATGAAAACAAAATGTTGAGAAAAGATTACTTAAAAGAAGTTTTGATCGCTGAATTAAAGCAAGGTCTCAAAATACTTTTCTTCAGCGCTGTTCGTAATAACGAAGGACCGGCAAATGAATTTATAAAAAGAAAAAAACCAACAAATACTAAGTGATAAAATACTAAGACATAGTTAAATTATCTCCTATTACATTGGAATTATTATTGTTGTATACTGGTTGCATTCCCCCAAGAATTCAAAGAGTGTTCAGTGGATGAATGTAGACCACTTTGTTAAATATCTAAATGTGGAAATCTCGAGTGGTTCTGACGTGATGTGATCTAGGAGCCTTGAGGTGGGGTCTTTTGTTTCTAATCAATTTACTTGATTATTTATTACCTTAGTTTTACTGCTGTTAGGTAGAGGGTTATCGTGCTTGAATAAAATTAAATAGTTTTTTATAATGCTTCCTATTTTACTATGAATAGAAGATAATATGGTAGTTACAGAGGTTCATTATATATCCAATGTAATATATGAATGTGAAGTAGATCACCATTAAAAGTTTATCTCGAAATGTAAAGAGTAATGAACACGAGTTGGTAATAGTTAAAGCGAGTATGTTAGAATCATTACTCAATATAGCGTCTACTTGAAGCTGAGCATCACTGTCTGAAGATAAAAAACTTTTCTTGATTACTTTAGTAATAGTCCAGCCTATAATTATGAATGGATGGAGGAAAGGTTCATCGATTTAATTATAACTGTGCAAATTAAATTTTATGTGAAACTCTTAGCTGCAAAAAAGTACGAAGGTATGAGATTTACACTTACGTGAACAACAACAACACTTTCTTCTTATATAACGGCCATAATACTGTCCACAGATAATGCAGTTGTTTACTACTACAATTTATTCAGCTTAACTCCATAAGGTGCCATTAAATATTATTAGATATAAACTAAAAACTATACCGTTTTTTGTATAAAAACACAAATGTTATTAGGTACGAACGTACAAGTAACCCTTCATTTAGGAAAAGATACCTGTTTCTGATCATTTAATTTTGCAGCAAAATATAATAATAATTTAATAAAAACAATCAATTATTCACATTTACAAAAGACATTTCATGTTTGTAATTTTGAGCACACAGCAATCGATGGTTAATAGTTCAAAGGTTGTGTGAAAGTGTAAACATTAATAATGGTACTTTCTTAGACAAATCATCAAACTACAACATTTTCCCGAGAAATTTAGCTAACAGGAGCACATATTTTACATTCCTACTTCTGGAGTAGCCTTTTTATTCTTTTTTTTATACAATAGATGCAAGAAAAATAAGAAATAAAAAAGACACTCTTTAGATAATCTTTTGTCAAATACGTTTTATACATTGTAGCAGTTACCCGCAGCTTCTCAAGCAGTTGTGTGGGCTTTGCTCTTGTGTGAGCCCTTATGGTCATATTTCCGACGACAATTTTAAGTTTACCTTGTTGTCACGAACAAGAAAATATGTCAGAATGTCTACTTATATGGTCATTGTAATTTACTTAGGTCATAATAACTTGCGCCGTAGTTGATTTTGCCTCGTTTCTTCTCCAAGAAAAGTGTTGTATTTTAAGGGTTTTACAATAAAAAAAAGGATCTTTCAATTAATATTTGTTTACTTTAATGCAACTTTACAGAGCAAGATGGTATATTTGCAACTTTAGAGTCCGTTGGGCAGTAGTAGCTCGGGAGAGTTTCGAAATGAGAATATACCTATAGGCCTGCGTTAACCGGTGGCTCTAATAATGTCCACGTAAAATGTTAATGCAATCCGTCCAGTAGTTTGTACGTGATTGAGTAAAACACACACGGATATACCATCATAATATGTAACTACGGGCTTTAACAAGCGGCTTCACACGTAGTTCCGTAGCATCTTAATATAAGTAATTATGATTTAATGTGATGGTCCCAATGATATTTTTCAAACGCGAGTAGGCATACGTTCTGGTACATATAGCTTAAGTGTTCCTGTCGAGACTCTCATAGGTTGAGTGAAAACCCTTATATCAAGTTTTGCGCGTATAGGATCATTTTTGTTTCAAATTTATTACATTTCCGATATCCAGCTGAGTTGGCTTTATTATCCCAATCAATAAAATATATACATAAGTCTCAAAAACCTTGCTTACAAACCGCTTATTTATAGAGCTTGTACTACTTCCGGATAATATGTTTTCAGTATCATATTAGAGTTTCCCTTGTTGTCCTGATGAAGGACATATATTTTACAACTTAGGACAGAGAAGCATAATTCGGTCTAAAAAATCTACTTCTGGTATAATATGTTTTCAGTATCATATTAGAGTTTCCCTTGTTGTCCTGATGAAGGACATATATTTTACAACTTAGGACAGAGAAGCATAATTCGGTCTAAAAAATCTACTTCTGGTATAATATGTTTTCAGTATCATATTAGAGTTTCCCTTGTTGTCCTGATGAAGGACATATATTTTACAACTTAGGACAGAGAAGCATAATTCGGTCTAAAAAATCTACTTCTGGTATAATATGTTTTCAGTATCATATTAGAGTTTCCCTTGTTGTCCTGATGAAGGACATATATTTTACAACTTAGGACAGAGAAGCATAATTCGGTCTAAAAAATCTACTTCTGGTATAATATGTTTTCAGTATCATATTAGAGTTTCCCTTGTTGTCCTGATGAAGGACATATATTTTACAACTTAGGACAGAGAAGCATAATTCGGTCTAAAAAATCTACTTCTGGTATAATATGTTTTCAGTATCATATTAGAGTTTCCCTTGTTGTCCTGATGAAGGACATATATATTTTACAACTTAGGACAGAGAAGCATAATTCGGTCTAAAAAATCTACTTCTGGTATAATATGTTTTCAGTATCATATTAGAGTTTCCCTTGTTGTCCTGATGAAGGACATATATTTTACAACTTAGGACAGAGAAGCATAATTCGGTCTAAAAAATCTACTTCTGGTATAATATGTTTTCAGTATCATATTAGAGTTTCCCTTGTTGTCCTGATGAAGGACATATATTTTACAACTTAGGACAGAGAAGCATAATTCGGTCTAAAAAATCTACTTCTGGTATAATATGTTTTCAGTATCATATTAGAGTTTCCCTTGTTGTCCTGATGAAGGACATATATTTTACAACTTAGGACAGAGAAGCATAATTCGGTCTAAAAAATCTACTTCCGGTATAATATGTTTTCAGTATCATATTAGAGTTTCCCTTGTTGTCCTGATGAAGGACATATATTTTACAACTTAGGACAGAGAAGCATAATTCGGTCTAAAAAATCTACTTCTGGTATAATATGTTTTCAGTATCATATTAGAGTTTCCCTTGTTGTCCTGATGAAGGACATATATTTTACAACTTAGGACAGAGAAGCATAATTCGGTCTAAAAAATCTACTTCCGGTAGAAGGGAAAATCCTTAGGAAGCTTTTGCAACACTTCAGTTAGCATTTAAGATACTATCTGATCGTAGAAGTCTTGTTCTCAGACTTTAATATTATAACCTACAAATTCAAGTATATTAAATTCATTAGATGATTTTAATTCGTCACTTACACACTCTGGAATAAGATTTGCAGAGCATATTTGTCAAAGTTATCTTTGTTTCACTATTACCATATCATCAAGCACTGATATTATAAAATATAATTTAAATAAATTTTTCAGTCTCTTTGGCGATCGTCAACTACAACGCCTTTGAAAGTTTAAAATTGTCAGCAGGTGTTTAGAGGCACTTAAAATTATATTGTGATATATAAATATCCTTAAAATAGTGGTTAAACTAATTAAATATATGGTTATATTGTCATAAACCAATGTTTACAGAAAACAGATAATTATTCCACAGTTTTAGAGAACAGATTTGATTTTTTCTAATTTAGACATAGGCAGGGCGTAGCTCTAATAGATTTCCAAATAAGAATAGGCCTACATTTATACCGGGTACCCTCTGAATGTCTACGTAGCATTTCAGAACATTAATGTAACTGAACAGAAACATTATTATGCTCCACGATTGAGTTAAAACCTTTATCCGTGCAATCTTGTTTATAACATTTTCACAGGTTTTATTATGAAGTATTTTTAACTTGTTAAATAATGAAATAGTTTCAGCAATGTCACAAATTAATATCTGCATGTCGTTTAGATTTAGATTTATCCAGAAAAAAATCAATAATTGTTTCTTATCTTATCAATTAAATAATTATGTAAAGAACGCGTTTCTGACATTCTGAAAATAACATTATATTAAATGAGGCTGGATTATTGGAAAGCCGTAGAAAGTGATTTCCAAATAGGCTATCTTAAACGATTTTTGTGTCTCTAAAACTTATAGTCACATAAAATTACTTACTGACTAAATAGTTCCAGTTCTTGATACTACTTATAAAGTATAACTGCACAGTAAAACAGTAATCTAACCAACATTTCCTCTTAATACAATTGTTTGATCAGTTTAATTGTACCTCAGTTACTAGTTTTAGAGTTATTTAATGTTATTTACTATCGGTAAAGATAGACAGAAGAGTTATTCTCAATTTATTTTCTACATTGGGTTATTAAATTACAGTCAATTTAAAGTTCAATATAAAAATTTGCTTCAATAAAATAATCTTGCTCCAATATTCAAAACATTTAAATTTAATCCACGAATTACAGGGCAACTTGTCTTCAAAAAGCTTTCCCAAGAAAAGTCTTCAAATAAATTAAACTAACATTTAAACTTCTTATCTAAAATTTAATAGTCAAACTAAAATTAAACTGTCTTCTTTTAAAATCCTAATAAAATAAGACATAATTACATTTGATTGTAAATTATACTCTCCTATAAGGGAAGGTAAATAAAATTATAGCCGAAACTCTATTGAAAAATTCTACTTAGCACATATTAAATGTGCAATCTGTAATTTAACTATATTACTTCCAAATGTATTTAATGCAAACCTTGAAATATATATGTATTAATTTATTATGAATGTTGAATATTAAACTTCTATTGAAAAAACCTTTAAATACTATTACAATTTAAATCTATACTTGAAAAAATCTTGATTTAAGTTGTAACAACCTGCAATCTTCCCGTTCATAATTTCGTCAATTTCCAATTGTTTATCTAAATTGTATTAAAATAATACAAGTTTTCGGTAAAAAGAAACCCTAATTAGTTTACATTTTGCTATTTCTAACTTCGCAAAATGACACGTACACAGTCATACACCAAGGACTAAGAAACGCCGCAAAATCGCGAGCCAGAGCTTTTAGTACTCACCTTTCTTAGCCTAAATTATATAATCACCGACCCCTTGTTTGACCTTCGAGATGCAATCACGAGATTTTTGAACTAATCTACCCTATTGTATTTAGTTATTACGAAAAGAGAATCAGCTAGACATCTGTGGATCCTTTCTCATGAAATTACATATTTCATTTTTATACTCTTAAAAAAGTCCACTAATATTCTAAAATATTTTTGTACATATTGTTTCTCATATTTATGTATGAATTAAATCTATAAACAAATTTAGCGAATGCTACATTCTTAAATGTTACTCTTCATACTCATTAGGCTCTCAAGGAATTCCGTCTGAGCCTTTGATATATTCAAACTCATAGTTCTCTACATTGATTACTAGTAAATTAAAATTAGCTCTCCCAATGTCATGCCAAGGGTCACTTCCCCCTCTCTCAGGATAGAATTTCACTCACTTGCCTTACACCTTAAGTACATATACACCCTGTGCATTTAGTGATTAACGCTGTCTAATAATTTAATTGTATTTAATTATATAATTCGGTATTAAAAATTATTTACTGACAATTTGTCTCCATAGAAAATATCTCCAAATCTCGATTGAGCAACTTTACATGAAATCATGAACAGAAAACCCGAATTGAGAAACAAAAAATACTTTGAATAATTCAGATATTAGGTTATTGTATTTTAGCAGAGAGTGTAAAACCAACAGATTGTAATATATGCTACAATGATGTATCTTGTTGGATGCTTCATGTACTATGTAGTACAGCTGAAATTGTATTGTTCGCGTCATATTGTTGTGACGGTCTATTAAATCTAGTACTTCAACGTTATTTAAAACAAGTAAATTTAGTTAATTACAGTTTTTAGTTGTTTTCAAAATTAAACATAATGTTTTATCCTGCAATAATTCTGTGGCTTAAATATAATTTTTGTGTATTGCATATTTTTCCACCTGTCTCTTACAGATTAATGTTGAGTGTAAAGTTTAACAAAAGGATACTGTAGTTAATATGGTCCAATAAAATATTGAGTAATAGTAACAGCTTTAATATGTACAATATATTGAGGTTTTCATTAATGATTGATACAGTTTGTGACCTTATAATTTTGTCGGTTGAAAATGATAGTAAGGAACACTCGGGTAGTAAACTGTGCATTTCTCGGTAAGTGTGATTCGCACCCATTAAAAAGCACGACTTTGAAAAACTATTACGACATAGGCTTCAAAATGGAACTTTGTATCTTTAAGCTCAATAAGCTTTTACATTTAATTGTGAAACTGCAGTGTACCTGTAGTGTGGCAAATCCCAAATTCATATTTGCAACTGTATTTGATGAACTATCCTTCACTCACACTCAAACGTATTGTGAGCGTCCTCAAGGATGGAGTCTCAACACTAGCACGTCGGCTTACCAAATTTTCCCCCCTTAAAGTGGTAGCTCCAAAAATACCCTAAGCCGGTGAGTAATTAAGTACATTAATCTCAACCAACCCACGTTCAGCTCACACGGACCGATATTGAATAAGAAAACGCGTTCAGGCCGCTTTCAACTCATTATTCCGCCTGTCAAGTGTAGAATAATGCGCCAGTGTTCTCAGGCAGCGAGACGGCTGATAGGCTCCAAGTTTGTTCTTCCAGTGGAATATTTGTTCCTTCTCTTGAGCCAGAAAATCGTTCCGCATAACACCCGCTACCACTGAGCTAGCGGGCTCCACCACTGCTCGGTAAGGCAAGGATATCTGCGATGCCGCTTTCCCTCTCGCAAACTGGATTTGTTCTCTGACGTTACGTGTGGAGTCCGGCCAGGCACAGGATGGAGCTCTGAGCAGCAACTCGGGCAATAATACTTGTACCAGGGCCATCTCCAAACATCTAAAATATGTTTTAGGTTATACGGATATCTCCAAATGATTCGGAATAAATATGCTACTCCTCGTCAATCAAAAGCTTTACTCAGCTCCACTCCCCTAAAGAGGGAGCCCTCCTGAAGCGCTCAATCTACTGACCCACCTAGGTACATGGATGACCTGGAAAGAGAGTACTGATGATATTTTTCATAGACGTTGAAGCGAGCACAGGACTCACTGCTCTAGCACCTAGCTTGCGCATCATCAACTTCTACCTGAGCCCACAAGAATCCCGACTGACGTAGATTCAAAAATCTGTCTAATTTTGTATTTTCAGATTAGTCTTAACTATTTATTTTCGTCGAATGGATATCAGATAGTTCTTCGCTTTTCATTAGGACAAGGTAACAGCAACCTAAAGATCTCTCCTCCTTAACGCTTGTTCCAACCAACCTCTCTAAGTAATATACCCTCAGAGCTGCGATATCCTACGTCCACCAAATTACCAGATTTTTTATTAAATAGGACTAAAGCCTCTCGGAAAGCATGACTGATTCTCGTCCCTGGCGTATGTGTGTAAAACTCACGTTCTAATAACAGATAAACCCTTGCTGTAGAACCAGCTACAAAAGACTATGTTACCCTTTCAGTCCGGACCCTCACGCGTCGCTTATGGTATCTGTGCCAAAAAACTTGAGCAACGATCTTCCTAATTCAAACCTTCCCGAACACTCATCCCAAGCTGAGTCTGTCCATTCGAAAAATCTCCGTGCTTTATGTAATGTCTTAAATATAATAATAATAATTATTATTTTATATAGTAACACATGATTATGTTTACCGGCTCTGTAATAGTTTACCAAAGGCCGCTGGATACATCTATTTATGGGATCGTATGATGCTGTGACGTCATATGGGGTGATTTGAGTTCAATAAACCACATTGGCTGCTTTCATAACGTCACTGTCCTCATTCCACCACCACGTCCACTATCCAGCCATGGCCTCGGACACTTACCTTCTTAACCTTTAACCGTGAACCGCGCACAGTCAATGATGTGACCGAAAACAGTGTTTCAGTCCTATTACCGATCGCCCGTGTCCCGTACACAACACTTTACGGACCCCGAGCTCCCCTCAGCTGTGTTCAGTGAAAGGTCACCTAGATCGCTTCTCACTACATTGACTTCTTCATCCTCCGCGGTGAAATAGTCGAGGTCACCGATATCCGATGAGAACCCTTGCCTTTGGTAGGGCTTCCTAGCTGCAGCAGTACATTGTAGTCCCTGGCTTTTTTGACGTAACCTTCTATATAAATATACAATTTAAGAATAAATCAATATTAATTTAATATGTTATTATTGTCACTTATTTTTTCCTTAAATATTTTGGGATTATTTGTCTTATCTACGTTTAGTGAACAATGTTTCAGGATTTACTTTGAGAGTCACATGAAACAGCGACAAAAGCAGCAAGAAGGATCCTTGAACTTGGATTACTCAAAGGGGATTAAGCCGTTGAGGCAAGAACACTGAAATATATGTTTGAAATCTGTTGAATATGTGTTGGTGTCTAATCTGTTTAACGCTTTAACTATTCTTAAACATTCAAAGTGTTTCTGTTAACTATAACTTTGTTACTTGTTACTTAAATAGTTTTTTCCTATCTCACCAGTTCCTGTAATCATTGAAAACATTTTCACTTTTATTTAGCGTTGTCATCTGAGTCTGACCCTCATGGCTAAAATATAATTTATATAGAAATTTTATAGCTGTAATCCTTGTCGTGGGGTTTTGTGTATGAGAAAACAACGACAGTGAAAATCAATGCATTTGTTGTTCGTACAAAAGTTTGAGACATAAAAATTACTTGTGGTAAACCAAATATTATCACAAATAAACCTCAAATGATAATAAAACTAAAAATAAATTATAGAATACCACCAGAGTTTTACTTATGACTTACAATCAATGCCTTCTCTTGGTAAGCTCCCAGATCTCGTATACTCAGGCTGTTAAGCTTTCAGTTTCTTGAATGTATAGATATGTGAAAGTTTCCATTATATATTAAATTTTAGACATACATTTCTGGAAGGTGAAAGACTTTTTTATATAGGAATTTTGACCTAGGAGAGATCACGGCCATTGGATCCACCATTCTATGTAAACCCCTGACCATAGGATCTTCTGAACTCTGATAACTCTCGTACTAGAGCAACTGTGCACTCTGATAGCTGTTCCTTTTATGTGGTACTGATATCAGAGAAGAACTTTAATAGATTGTGACGAAACATGAAAGGCAACAGATTAGTAAGTCATAATAAGCCGAAATGAAATTAGTTTGTTAATTTAGAGTTTAGTAATGTCTTCATCTACTAGTACCGTATTGCAAGAGGATCAATTTTGAATGCAGCATATCCTTTTTTGGAGAGATAATTATTGCTTGACTACAAGTTGAGTAATCTGTGTGGTAAAGTGTCTGATTTCTTAATAATCAAGCTTTCAGGAAGTTACGGAGAAAGTCTTTCTATTATTTCAGGAATTATAAGACATATGTTCAAAACTTTTAATGAACTCTGTTTAATTTGAGTAGGAATTCTTACAGGACTAATGAATATAATCAGTACGTGAAGAATATATTTGATTTATGTAAGATAAATTTAAAAGTAAATCAGTTACATTTACCTTAAGTATAACAACTGTTTTAAGTGTGTATAAACAATGCATTATACAAGTTTTATTAAAGCGTAGTAGCAGTTTGATGTGAAACGTGATTGTGTATTCAAATGTACGAGATGGGTGCTAGGCGGACATTTATCCACTTTATGAGTTACTCGTGTTTCATGAAACATTTATTTATGCAAATGTACTACAAGCCGGTGACTGATTTACATTTGAAATTGGGAAATGTATCGAGCAGTGTCTTCTAGGCAGTTAGGCAGCATCTTTTACTGAGATAATCAGCTTCTTTGCATTCTGCCTAATGGGATTATTTTGTATTTGTCCAACCTGTGAAATCGCAAGTTCATAATCCTTGCATTGCCTGTTTTGTAATACTAATCGTATCAATATAGATGCAGGTATACTGTATTACCTGTTCCGCCAGCTAACCGTTGTTAACACACAGACGTTTAGCAGCAAGTAGCACCCAAACCAATTATTATCATAGCTTGGCATCACAGAACTGAATATATTAATCAAATCTCTTGATTACTATATACCTCACCGATATTTGAGTACTAGTTATAAAATATTCTGACTGTGGATATTACGTAGTTGTTACCTCAGAATACTGATCTTAGCTTAACATGACAGCACTGAATTTATGAAGCTATTCTCTTGATTAACAATCTCACCGATATTTGAGTACTAGTTATAAAATATTCTGACTGTGGATATTACGTAGTTGTTACCTCAGGATACTGATCTTAGCTTGACATGACAGCACTGAATTTATGAAGCTATTCTCTTGATTAACAATCTCACCGATATTTGAGGACTAGTTATAAAATATTCTGACTGTGGATATTAGTTGTTACGTCAGGATACTGATCTTAGCTTGACATGACAGCACTGAATCTATCAATATAATCTCTTGATTACTAACCGCACCGATATTTGAGGACCAGTTATAAAATATTCAGACTGTGGATATTAGTTGTTACGTCAGGATACTGATCTTAGCTTGACATGACAGCACTGAATCTATCAATATAATCTCTTTATTAACTAACCTCACCGATATTTGAGGACCAGTTATAAAATATTCTGACTGTGGATATTAGTTGTTACCTCAGGATACTGATCTTAGCTTGACATGACAGCACTGAATCTATCAATATAATCTCTTTATTACTAACCTCACCGATATTTGAGGACTAGTGTATAAAATATTCAGACTGTGGATATTAGTTGTTACGTCAGGATACTGATCTTAGCTTGAAATGACAGCACTGAATCTATCAATATAATCTCTTGATTACTAACCGCACCGATATTTGAGGACCTAGTTATAAAATATTCTGACTGTGGATATTAGTTGTTACCTCAGGATACTGATCTTAGCTTGACATGACAGCACTGAATCTATCAATATAATCTCTTGATTACTAACCGCACCGATATTTGAGGACCAGTTATAAAATATTCAGACTGTGGATATTAGTTGTTACGTCAGGATACTGATCTTAGCTTGACATGACAGCACTGAATCTATCAATATAATCTCTTGATTACTAACCGCACCGATATTTGAGGACCAGTTATAAAATATTCAGACTGTGGATATTAGTTGTTACGTCAGGATACTGATCTTAGCTTGACATGACATCACTGAATCTATTAATATAATCTATTGATTACTAACCGCACCGATATTTGAGGACTAGTTATAATATATTTTGACTTTGGATACTCCTGTTTTTGTTAATATATTCTCATATAATATGTAAAAGTAGTTAGACTTCGCTGTAGGTACCGTCAACCGAATATTACATGAGCTTTTATTCAGGTAAAGTCGGCGACATAAAGCTAAAAACAAATTCTTCGCGTTTCATCAAAGACACCTCGGCTACAAAAGCAAGTGTAATACAGATTAAGAGGTATTCTCATTGTCACACCAGGTGCACAGTTTAGTGCACTAAGATGTTTTAGACACGATGCCAATACACGGCTAAGCGAATGATTTTTCTACATCGAATGTAGCCCTGATAGTAAGGGATGATTCAATGTGAATGTCAGTTGAGCTCCATTTCAGGTTCTCCAGTTTCTCTTCAGAACTAAATTCTCAAAATGACTTGAAATTTGCATTGAGCTTTACTTTTATGCATACAACATCAAGCTTGATGAGCGGTAAAACTTAAGACTTTTAAAGAGAGATAAAAAAATGTAGCTCGTATTTATTTTCTAGTGTCTTTAGGGGCTGAAAAAATGTATCCGCCCTATAATTTTGTATTTTTGTCTCAAGATACTACTAGGACATAAATGAGGTTTAAAATGTTAAAAAAACCAACGAAATATGGTTGGTGATAATTGATCTTTCTTAGCAATAATTTGTAAATACTAAATTTTGTTTAAATGAATAATATAGTAGTTTTGAAAAATGTTGGATCTCTACATCATCTTCAAACATTATAGGATGAAAACTGTTATACCTCGTTCAACAGATTCTGAAAACATAGTGTTGGTTTGATTGTTGTTAATATTGATACTGCAGTAATGCCCAGTAAAACAGAGTAAATAACTAAAATCGATTTCTGGAATGTCACTCGTAAGCAAGCTGAGCCCTGGTTGCAGCTATTTATATTATAATTACCCACACGTCATTAGCCGCAGATTGGTACTATCGCTGTGTAACAGTTTGTTTGCTGTAACAGTGATTCTTACCGCTGGTGATACGTTACAAGTAAATTCCAGTGTGTAAACGTGTGGTGATGTGGTGATTGTAATATGGCTATTTATGACTGCCTATTTTATTCCATGATTAATATACTACACAGCCTGTACATACACACGTAATAAAGATTTTACTTACATGGAGGGAGATATTACGCTACGATGTAAAAGTGATACATTCTGAAACACAGGTTGCTACTGCACCGCACCTTCTCATGTTATGTATTACTCGTGAGGGAACTGATACTTCGTTCTGCAAATTCCATGAACAGTGCATTCCAATCGCTTAACCTGCATCACTGACTTCCCGAGCCTCAGCTGATCTGCAGAATACATCATGTGTACGTTCTTCAGCAGATCTGCAACATACATCATGTGTACATCAACAGATCTGCAGAACACATCATGTGTACGTACATCAGCAGATCTGCAATATACATTATGTGTACATCAGCAGATCTGCAGCACACATTATGTGTACGTTCATCAGCAGATCTGCAACATACATCATGTGTACATCAGCAGATCTGCAGCACACATCATGTGTACTTTACCATTTGAATACTACTGGAATTAAACTTTCTAGTAATGTTGTAATATAAAATAATTCAAAAGTATACAATATAAATGCACTGTCAATTTGTGAATACGGAATTGCAATACATAATGCGATTTAGTTTTCAGCAATGTGAAGGTAACAAGAATATGTATGTTGTAAGATGATAAACGGAAGTTATATACGAGCTCAGATTGGCCTCCCGCTTCGGAGACGTGATAAATAATCCAAGTTTTACCTTCACGAACTGAAGACAAATTGTGCTTTGTTTGTTAGATGTGCGTTTTACGTAAAAAAAGCAATATTAGCTCAATATCTATTACAGAAAATGTCTAAGTTTACATTTTATAACTGCATCTGAACTTTTATATATTTATATACTTCAAAATATTTAGCTAATTTATGCTTAAATTGACTTTTTAGGTTGGTATTTTTTAACATATTACAAAATTAGGGAATATATCACCCTCGGAGTGAGATTATATTGCCAATTCGTTATTAAAGTACAACTAAACATTTAAAATGGTCTTATCTCTGTATTTAAAAAGAACTACGTTTATTGAGAAATTTTTTTATATTAAAGACATTTATTAGACAGGTGTAGTTAATTTGAAAATGTGTTACATTTCTGAGTCCATGAATTGTTATAGTTATTTGTTATGTTAGTTTATTCTTAAATAAAATAACCTATTATTATATATTTAGAGTATTTCTTTATGTAAAATAATTAATACAGATTATATAATTCGACTGGTAAATTAGCAGTAAAATTGAAAAGAGTTAAGCACAGTTCGGCGACCCTGTGCAGTTGTTTATGAGTGTATCACGAGTGAAGGAACAAAGTAACAGTTACCTTCTGACTCATATAACTTAATAAACATAAAGTGTATATATGTTATAGTGCATTTATTTTGTTGTAAACTATAGCAAATAATAATATAAGAAAAACATTTAAACAATTATCAGTCACATATTTCCAACAAATTCATTGACAGTTGCAGCATATTTACATAATGGATAGTACATTTAACACGTTAGTGATGATAAGCAACCTACACATGAATATTAATCACAGCGAATGTATATTACATAACGTCAGTGGCAATCTGCGGCAAGAGCTGTGAGTCGTAACCTTAACATGCATAGTAGCACGTAAGGTGAAGCTGTTCTAAGACATACATACATGTGTCACCAGTCAGGGATACAATTTTATACCGACATTAGCAGTGTACGGCAAGAGCTGTGAGTCGTAACCTTAACATGCATAGTAGCACGTAAGGTGAAGCTGTTCTAAGACAACTTCATACATGTGTGACGAGTCAGGGATACAATTTTATACCGACATTAGCAGTGTACGGCAAGAGCTGTGAGTCGTAACCTTAACATGCATAGTAGCACGTAAGGTGAAGCTGTTCTAAGACAACTTCATACATGTGTGACGAGTCAGGGATACAATTTTATACCGACATTAGCAGTGTACGGCAAGAGCTGTGAGTCGTAACCTTAACATGCATAGTTGCACGTAAGGTGAAGCTGTTCTAAGACAACTTCATACATGTGTGACGAGTCAGGGATACAATTTTATACCGACATTAGCAGTGTACGGCAAGAGCTGTGAGTCGTAACCTTAACATGCATAGTAGCACGTAAGGTGAAGCTGTTCTAAGACAACTTCATACATGTGTGACGAGTCAGGGATACAATTTTATACCGACATTAGCAGTGTACGGCAAGAGCTGTGAGTCGTAACCTTAACATGCATAGTTGCACGTAAGGTGAAGCTGTTCTAAGACAACTTCATACATGTGTGACGAGTCAGGGATACAATTTTATACCGACATTAGCAGTGTACGGCAAGAGCTGTGAGTCGTAACCTTAACATGCATAGTAGCACGTAAGGTGAAGCTGTTCTAAGACAACTTCATACATGTGTGACGAGTCAGGGATACAATTTTATACCGACATTAGCAGTGTACGGCAAGAGCTGTGAGTCGTAACCTTAACATGCATAGTAGCACGTAAGGTGAAGCTGTTCTAAGACAACTTCATACATGTGTGACGAGTCAGGGATACAGTTTAGTAAAATATAGATACAAAATTTGAAAGCAGATAAAAAAAGGAATCCTAAATGAAAATCATGTGTTTATTTAAAAATAATTTTAAAAATCCATCTTGAAAATTTTAAACCTTCAGAGGAATAAATTATCTATTTAAACGAAATTTATTGAATAGCAAACTGTGCGTGAATCTTACACAAAAAACATACGAAATTTGACGGTTATTCTGTTAAATTAGAGTCATGCAATCATACATGTCAATTTTGTTTAAATATGTTTTATTTAACTCATATTTAACGTAAGCTCAATTGTAAAAATGCAATTTTTAACAGCGACCCATCTTTATTGGTTGGAATTTTGATAGAAAAAATAAAACCAATATGAAGGCAAACAAAAGCCAAACGCTACACAATTGACATTGATCACGATTAGCGAAACTTCTTGTTAGGTGAACGTTAGCAAAGCTCATTACTTGAGAGTCTGTTTCTGTCTGTTAGCACGATTTATATGTAAAAGAAAATTTACCTTACACAGGTTATCTGAGGACTGGATGAGCCCAGGAACAGCTCTGAAAAGAATGAGATGATAAGAAACAAGAAATATATGCAACGTATTTAGTTATAAGTATATTGCAACATTAAAGGGATCGGAAAAGACAAATTAATCTAATTATTGATTCATGAACCAACTATTTACCTGCATACAACACTCATATACTCTCATCAATACTCATTTAGGTCCTTCTTGTCTATGATTCTCTTGATAATCATTTTTGGTTTTGTTTTAGGAACCTTGAATACAATACCACAAACCAGTCTTTTTTCTAAACTGGGAAGCTATATTCTTTCTTTGAGAAATCTGTCTACCAGAATACCTACTTCTTCTCTATGATATCGTAGGGTCTGCTGTTCTGGGGAACGGAGTTAGTTGAAACATACAGAGAGTTTTTGAACTAGAGTAGAAAGCTGTGAGTTGAGTCCGTGGATTAAAATCAGTGACAGTTGCTAGGAGGTGTTTCACAGAGGACGCCGTTTAACTTTACCTTCTCTGTTTATCTACTTTGTATGCATGTATACCTTCAAACACTTGCATAATTTTCGTTTTCATCAACATCATTATCCAACCAGACACAGGGATCATCTCAGCATACCAAGTCATAACACCAACACGTTTATGAAATACATTGCTTCTCCCGGACAAAATATTTCAATAATTTTCCGGACAGGATAAAGAGCTTGATTTATTTAGAAACAATCCCAAAACATTTTTGATTTAAATTTTGTACTATACTGTCAACTATTTTTTATTAGACCTGATTTTACATGATACATGTTTCTAATACATATACTATAATACTCCTATATTTTGAATATTGTCCATGCTTAAAGCTAAAACATTACTACGGACAACCAATATGCATAGTAATGATTATTATTTATTTGTTGACTATTAAGGAACATTACTGTAACAGCAGATTTGCGCAATTAATATGTGTACCAAATTGACGAAACACCTAGAGTTGGAGATCTCTGAGGATATATTAATAACTATTCGATATTATAATGTTTGCTTATAAAATTAATCGTGGCAAATAAATCCATAAAGCTCTACTTTTAGATGTTAAAATACAAATTTGACTTGCCATGCTGCTGCCAAAATACAATGACAATTAATTAAAATTATATCTGGAGGGTAGGCCTGGTTGTATCAATGTTATTTGGAATTTTGCTTACAAACTTTTTTTTTACACGCCGTGGCGTCAGCTTCTTCGCTCGACATTGCAGCTGTAGTCCTAAAAATGAAAATAAGATCAAATAAGTCTCAAGAACTCGCCTGAAACAAAATCGCGTCGTTATTAACCGTTCATCGAGATAACTTAAGATCACGAAAACGTGGTCTCACCAGAAGGACATCACCATGGTATATGTATTAATAAGAAAAATAAAACATCATTGTATGTAAGCTTATTTAATATTTACAAATTTTACTTTTTAATACATTCAAAATAGATTTATCAACGAAAGGGCTGATTTATAATACGACAAACTTTTACTTATGGACAAGATGCGGAGGTGGTAATCGGTGTTCTTCTAAAAAAATGTTATAATATAGAGGTGTCTACTTGATGGGTATTTGAGTCAGGTGTTAGAAATATGTTAGCCTATTTAAGCTAATCATGGCACGATAGATTTTATATATTTTTGGATATAATTAATGTGTGTACAAATAGACAAATTCACAATATCCAGAGGAGTTAGTTGGGTTCAAAGAATGAGGCACTTGTTAATCTCTGTTAATAATCTGTCTCGTCAATTATTTGAGATAGAATGAACAAAAATTAAATAATTATCAATATGATTGTGTTAAACTTTAAATCCTTGGCTTTTTTTGTCAGAAGTTTAATAAATAATTAATGATCCTCATTAAAAATATATTGTAAATAACAAGAGTAGAAAGAATACCTTAAATCATTCTGCCCAAGAACAATTCAACGTCCAATTTCTGACAAATTAATAACTAAACTAATATGGATTTCAAATGAAAAATAAGATAAAAAACTATGCATATTATAAAATGTATTACACAAAGCAATAAAATAGAGAAGCCGACCCAGCGATTTGTATTCAGACGGTTCTAAGAAATACAATTCGCGATTGAAAGTTAAAATATTAATTTTGAATAAATCACTAAATATTCAGTGCCATTTCTATTTGGTATTTTGTTTCCTTTTGATGCTTAAACTTTAGGATGTTGCATTATTTATATTTATACTTAACGCACTATATATATATATATATATATATATATATATATATATATATATATCAATACTACAATATCAATTGGTTTTTTTATCGTTCGATCGTTATACCTATTTATGTATCACAAAGTACTTAAGTACGTTTTGAAACTAGTATTAAAAATGTATGTGTGATTGTATCCTAAAAGACAATGAGATGATTGTAAAAAATGAGCGCTGAGAAAATGTAATCATTGTAAACATTTATGTTTTCATAAACAAAATAAAATATCATTTGTGAAAGTGGTTTCCCTCGTGAGTATCTTTATATAAGCGGCATCTACCACCCAGCCCACTATCGAAATACAAATATTGATCTGCTGAGAGTAAGTAAAGTATCTTATACATGATATCATATTTTACAGTATAAAAGTATTTTATAACATAACATTACTCGGCGTGTAGTTAACGTGGAAGAAAATAGACAGCTCATACGACCTCCCGTAACAGCTGTTAGTTACTTGTGTTTACAATTAACTAACGAACCAACCGCAGTATCTGGTTTACCGTTCACATGCTCAACATTTGAGTCCAACTTACCTCTGGTTAATGTATTGATTATTTAGTTACACGTTTATTGTTTCCAACCAATCAATAAACTCGAGAATTAGTTCTAAAATAAAGTCATAGATTTTATATAGGTAATCATTAACTATATATATATATATATATATATATATATATATATATATATATATATATATATATATATATATATATAGTCAAAATTGACAATATATTACCCTAATTTAGGGCTTAAAATCTACTTATTCCAAGTAGATGGTTGCCTCACCAATGGTTGCACATGTCATAGCTGCAGGTTGTAACTACGAGTATATTGATTGTTTCATCAGCCGTGATCAAATAAATTATGTTTACTTCAGTTTTAAGGGAGAAAAATAAAGTTTTTTAAACTTTTTTGTTAAATATTCTTAGTTACGAAATATATGACAAAGTTTCTAGGATTGGAATCCATCCTTTTCATCAGTTGGGTAAGGAATTGATACTTAAAAGTTAAAGATTTTTCTTTATAGTTATGTATTAATACCTTAGCCACCCGACGAAGACTTAATTTAATTAGTTGTACCGATATTCATAAATTTAACAAAATTTAGTTTAATGAAATCAGGAATTAGCCTATGTAGCAACAATTATTTATCTTTATTTTGTATTACAAATACACGTGTTCAAAAATTACAAAAAAATAGAAAACAGTTTAATTGAATCATGAGTTAAGTTTTCTTATGTAAATTATCGTTATATGTTTTCATTACACGATAAAAAGTCAATGATATAATAAAAATCGTACACACAATATACGAAAATATGTTTTTCTACTGTATCATTACAGTCCAAAAATTATTGTGTATATATTATATTTTTCTCACATATGAAATATTTGCTTAACCTATCATACACCAGTAACAAATTAACATGTAATATAAAAAATAATAAGTTTATTTACTCGTAACTTTTTTCATGATCGTCCATTGCTTACTCCAGAGTCACAGCGTTAACAGATCTAAACACACAAATTTCAAAAGGAAGCTTACATATATTAGAAGTGTAACTGATCATAATAAAAGAACAATAATATACACAGTGTTTATCGTAAACACGCAAAGCAGCAAAACGTCAATAAGGAAATAGATAATTGCAGCAGAGGCATCCAATAACATCAGACGAACTATGCTGTGTGGAATATTTAATAATAGTAAAATTATTTCAATATCTGAGGTCTAATTAAGGTAAAAAATAGATATTAAAACAGTTTTTTTCTTTTAATTTATATGTTTTATTAATAAAAAGATAATAATTTAGATTAGAATTTAGTAACTTAAGTTTTGGAGGTTAATTGTCACTAACATACCTCAGAAAATGACTTAAAACACACTTCTGCTTATTTTTCGAAAAACATTTGAGATATTCAGACTTTAAAAATGATGTACAACTTTATGGAAGTTTCTATTTAGACATTTTGACCTATGTGAGTATTCAATTTTTAATAAATTGATTTGGGGAAGTAGAGTTGGAGTAAAAACCAAAATACTCATAAAAGTAGTCATGTGGCTTATGAGAATGAATCTGAACTTATTGAGGGCAAGAAATTGGAATTAGAAAAAACTAAACTAAAAAGGATAAATACAGAATGTTCCGTAAAATTAAACTTTTGTCAAAAAACGGCCGCCATTTTAAAAACGGATTGATATAAGTTAATTCTGTGTTTTTTCTTCAATGCGTTCCTTTTACATGACTTTTAAAATTATATATATATAGTTTGCCCTATGCTTGCATTTAAAATGCTAGATTCGAATACTTTAGTCTTAATTTTGGAGCACTCTGTAAATTCATTTTAATAAACATATTTACAAACGATTCCTCTTGGGCTTTTATGATAAAATACTCTGGTTTATGTAAATACCACTCTCCCACAATACATAGTGCACGGATGGTCTGCCTCACCCAGTATAAATGTGAATGTTCTAGTATAGACATTGTTGAAAGTGTACAGAATTTAGGATTATACAGGGTGTTCAGTAAAAGTGTTCCAATACTTCAGGATTTTATTATACACATAAAAAATCCAAACATTTCATATGAAAGTATGTCCTAAAACATTTAGTTTTCCGTCTGTCTGTCTGTAGGTACATTTTATAAAACAATTATATCTTTAAACAAGTTAAGGTAATGTTATAAAATTAGAGAGTTTTATTAACGTTTGATGGACATAAAAAAATAAATATTCTCAAAATCAGTCAAATAACAGAAAGACGGGTATAGTTATAAAAAATACATATGATACCAAATATTTAGTAATTTATATACAAATTCTATCTGTACCTAAGATTTTGCTGTTGATAGGTATCAGCCATTTTAAATAGGTTATTAAAATCTTACAATATATCAACTATTTTGAAATTTTTATAACATTTCCAACGGTACTTTTTCCAACGAAATCTGGCAACGCTAAAGATATGCTAGCACAAGCCACGAGCAACAAACAACTGATACCACTTAACTGGGACATGTTTGGTGCTCCAAAACAGGAAATATTTTTTTTAACTTTTCTAGTTCATTAAAATACAAATTTATTTCATACAACTGTCCCAAATTTAATTTTCTGAATATTTCATAGATTATTTTCACTATAATAACTTTTTTTTTAGTTGCTTATTATTGTCAACATAGAAAATAACGCTTCCCAACTAAAACAATGAGCTATAAGGGAAACATTATCTGTAGAAATAAGTTAAGATAAACTACTAGTATTTATCAGTTGGCAGACGGCAGCACATAAGCACAGTCTGTCTAGAAAGCAGACTAAGAAATGAAGTATTGCATGTCTCAGTAGATCAACATAAATACAGGTCACTTCAAGTGACTTATTAGAGATGGCGATAATATGTAGCCCTCTATGAGTAACGTGTTATTTGCTATGGTAATCAAACTCCTGTTGGCCACGGTAATGAGGGTACACACGCACTAGCGATTGGAACACGTAACTTACAGATAGGCATTATGAGTTTTTGTTATATAAATTATCTCTTGAGACCAAGTGATTTGTTGTGTAATAAAATAATTTAATTTAAAAAAATGGAAATATTACTTCATATTTTCAATTGACTGTATTTTAATCATGCAATTTTATGATTTTGGTGTATAAGATTCAATGTTTTTATGTGTTTTTGTAAAATGACTTATAAAGGACATTGATAACAACGGGGGAACGAAGAAGTGATTCTCTAAGTACTACGCAATATACTTGATGAATCTAAATTTTCAGATTAACAGTAACATCTTACAACCTTTTTATTTTTTTAAAATTACATAACACACAATTCCAGGTAGAATTCAAGGACAATTAGCACTCACTTCCCAGATTACGGAGTTATTCAATTACACTCTAGACTCGTGTTCGTAAAAGCCACTGCATAATTTCCTGCTAAGTAAGTATCACAGGACACTGCAGTTACACCCATAAGAAATTTATCATTTATATTGGGAATCCTACCAATATTTGTTTGTACGTGTTTCACCGATAATCTCCTTCTCGAGATATTTAGACTTTATATATCTGAATGGAAAATATTCCACTAAGTGGTATATTTTTATTACGAGATATTGAACTAAGTAGATAATTTAGTATTGGTCTGTAAAGTATAAATTAGGTAAAAGTATAAATGACAAAGAAAAATTAATTTTTATCAATTCATTAAGATGATTCATTAAGAACTGACGTCTTGAAAAATACAGCTTAACAGTGTCTTCTGCAATTTTTATTGCTTTAGTATTACGAGATGAGAAATGTTCAAGGCTGAATACTCCAAAACAGTGCTCTGCTCTACACAAGAGACGTGGCACAGTGCCTTCTGCAATTTTATTGCATTAGTGTCACGAGAGGAGGAATCCTTAAGACTGAACACGCCAGAACAGTGCTCTGCTCTACACAAAAGACGTGCCACAGTGTCTTCTTCAATTTCTATTGTATTATTTTCACGAGATGAGGAATGGTCAAGGCTGAACACGTCAGGTTCAGTTAAACTCTTTAACGAGCAATTATTTCTACTCATCCCACTTCAATAAAGGTATTTTTTAAAGGCAACCTTTTTTAAAATGTAATATACTCATAATGTTTATGTATCATGTGTCACATGAAGAGGTTTAGACGTTTGATTTTATATTACATGCTCATTTATGCACCTAACAGTTTCAAACTCTGCACAATTCATTAAATAGATTTGATAAATATTATGAAGAAGTTTCAGCTCTCTAGAAATTGACATAAAATGATGGAATTTTGTAAAGCTATACTTTAAAAACAGTATTTTTGGTTTTGTAAAGTTATTTATGGTCATATTGTAGAGAAATAAAGCATTTCAATCTGTAAGGTTTTGTAGGGTTGGTTTAGTTTAAGATTAAGGTTGTGACATATTTTGAGCAAGGGTTGCTGTGAGAGGATTTAATAACAGGTTAGATTGGCAGTACAAATACCCTCAAATGAACCCAACACATTTATTTGTGACAACATTTCATTAAATTGATTTAATTGATTGCGTCAATCGACATATTAAGCACAAAACTTAATGTCTTAATACTTTGAAGACATATTTAATATTAAAATTATTCATTACAATTTATTTTGAATTTAATTCATTATAACATTTACTAGTAATTTTGTAGTGTTGCAATAATAATGAGTTCATGGACTAACATGAGAAACTTTCTTTAAAATAGCTAAACATTTACATGAATTTATATTTTCGAAATTGTGAACATTTAAATAGATATGGAATTGAAAATGATTAATGAACCTTAAAATATACTAAGTTCTTAAAAATTACTTACATTTTATTTCACGTCACACTTATTACGCCTAGAGATATTTTTTCCGCACACGAACACAAACACTCCCGAACTTCACTTTTAGAATTCCCGGCCTCCACTTCCACCTCTCCTCCTTGTTCTTCAGTTTTGATGTTCTTCTCCCGCCAGCTCATTGACCACGCCTCTGCCAAATCTCTCCATCATAATTGGTGAGTAACAATTTTCCATATCAGCATGGCTGTCCCCTTACATTGTCGCACGGTTTTTACAAATAAGCATTTCCTGTTTGTTCACCATCGGCGTCTGGGCGGATGTGCGTATCTAGTTACATCCGGAGGATGTTTGTATCGAATTGTAATACAAGACTTCCCTTTTCCAGCAACTATCTGTACATTGATTCTATGAAATTTTATATTACTAATAATTTACATAAGTCTTACATTCCCCTGGCTTAATGACGATTCTACCTACGAATCGTACTTTTTGTCTAATTTAGGTTATCCATTGGGTAGTCACGTTCATGTACTGTAGGCTTCAGGAATTTTATTTTGATGTTGTTAATGTGGATGAAGTTGAGGTCTATAAAAAGAAGTAGTGTTATTATAGAAGTCCAGGCTAATAAAATGTACAAAAATGAGTTCCATGTTGTTTACTATGTTTTTGTCGTCGTGCTTTAGCTGAAGTGGTGTTGTCTTTGTAGATTGTGAACAAAGCAGGTGAATGCTCAGGTAGCTCGGAGAGTAGGTAGTGTTGTTGTGTTGAGAATGCTGTGTAGACATCTTCCTTGTTGTCTGCCAAGTCATGTATTTTGGTGTTCTGTCGCAATGTCACAACACCATTCGAAGAAATCTCCGACGAACGTGAGCGATCTTCTGTTTCTATCTGGTTGCTGTCTTTGGATGAATGGGAGGTGTTCTGCTACCATTTGTTGATGTATGAGGGTTTCTAATGTGGAAAGGTACCTTGCAATAGGTTTGGGAGTTGTTGAGGTTTTAGGGCAGAAATTTAGAGAGGGTTCGTTTTTAGGTAAATTTTGCTGTGTGTTGAAAGGAATTTTGTATAATATAGGGATGGAACTGGTATAAGGTAGTGTCTGGGACATTGGAGTGAAGTACGCTCCTTTGAAGATTTGTACTAGAGGCTTATTGGGTTCTTCTGTGTTGTGGGTTGATGTGCTGGCAAAGGTGGTCGAAAGAGGCATGGCAAGTGCTGTGAGTAGTAGAAGGAAGTGCTGTGAAGACTTCATTTGTCTCGTGGGTGGTCGGGGATTGGTTAGAGTGCTGTAGACTGGTGTCTTGTAGATTGGTGTCTTGTAGACTGGTGTCTCAGGTTGTAGTTGGCTTTTAGGTGTCGAAATTCTAAAACTAAATATCTACAGGTTACATATATATTTCAGGTTAATATATTTTATAATTAATACACATTTATGCCTAAGGTTTTTATTTACAGAAATCTTTTAATGACCTCTCGATGGTGTGTCGTATTTCCATAGGTCTATGTAATAATATTTACTAGCATCTTGGTCTCTAGTGTTCTTAAATAAGGTTCGATATTATGTTAATTTTAACGATACTACGCACTTTTGTTTCTGAGGAATATGTAATGTCCCTTCTTTGTGCTTATTGTCCATAGTCATTATTATGATCATAATATATGTTGCCAAATGAAGGCTGTATAGTCTGTTTATGAGCAATATTGCCGTGCTAATACATGCTATTTAGATATATGTTACTTTCCTTTAATGTTAGATTAGCTATGTAATAATTAAACAATGTTATATAAGTCATTTTACATGTCATATATTGAAGTATTTGTTTATCCTAGGATTATATAATATAGAACATGTATGTCTCTTTCTTTGAGATGCATCTCAGGAAAATTGAGTCCTTGTAGGGTATATTATGTTAACACTGCTATCTACTAACTTAAATAAATATGATATATGTAGTACACTTTATCATATATTATATTCTTTATTACTAGGCTATGTATACACGTATCCCTCAGGTAAGTATTAATATGTACGTTGTGTCAAGTTAGAGTACGCTTTGTTATTGCAGTAAACGAGTACGTGGGAAACATTACTTGCATACTAAGCTGTCTGAACCACCAGGGCCCTTGGCGACCCAGACCGCTGGTACAAGGCAATGCCCCTAGTCATAGTCCACAACATAGTCGGTGTAGTATAGCGTGGGGAAGTTAGTTGAGTTAGCAGAAAACTTATCTGCCTGGGAGACATACCAGAGTCACGGTCAAGTCTTACTAGCCAGTCTAAGTACGCGGTTACCGTGGGTTACAGGCTCTGCTCGTGTCGTGTCGTGTGTGCTGTGTTAGTGTCCTGTGTATTGGGATTATCTATACCAATATCTTTGGTACGTGTAACCTATCACTTAATCACTAAATTACAGTTAAACCTCACATTAAAATACAAAGTTAGACGTTTTAATTTTCTAAAACTTTTATGTCTTTATTCTCTATCGTTTTCCGACACAACATCGAGATTTTAATATACATTTTTATGTCTGTTAGACTTACTTCAGTGACTCTCAAGGTTATATAACGTTATAATGAATCATTCAAACCGTAATCAAGTTAACCGGTCTCTCAACTCCTGGAGTATAATACCTATTCTTTAAAGCGATTCTTGCGTGACTATGTGGTAGCTTTTTAACCTCATATATTATGAAAGTATTGCGAAGATACTTTTCACTCTCTTCAAATTTTTCTACAAGGCAGTGAGTGCATAGTGATGTTCATGAGAAATATATTGCATATATTATTCTTGAATATTTTTATTATTGCTCAAGTCCCTTCATATTTGTTTTATATTCTCTTATAGGAATAATTTCATTCTAGCAACATGTATTGGTTGTTCTGTTAACCTTCCCCTGTGGTAAATTTCTACTGCATATGTCACTTCGTTAATTTTTTTTCTTGACAGCGAAAGGACCTCTAAATGGTGTTTGAAATTTACTATATTTTTTTGTGTGGTCTTTCGGGAAATGGACCAAGACTTCATCGCCGGGGTTTAAATCCCAATGAGTTTCGTCACGGTCAAAGTATTTCTTTTGCGCTTCCTGGGCTTTTTTCATGATTTTCGGCACATCTTTGCGTATTTGCTCTAAAAATTTCTATATTTTCCAACACCATTTTTTCGGGATTAACCTGTAAATATATACAATCAGACGGTAAGTTAGCTTCGTAACCAAACATGAAGGTAGTGCGGTGTGTAGCCTGTTGAAAATGTTTACAGACGTGTTGTAGGCAAAGGTAACTATTTGTACGTATTTTGACCAAGTTTGGGGTTTTTCCACAACGTAATGAGATAATTGCCTTGATTAGCGTGTGGTTGTATTTTTCAACCGCACCTTGTACTTGTGACATATAAGCAGCGCCTGGCCTTTGTTCAATCCGAGTGCATTTAGTAACTGTGAAATTACAGAATTCATAAAGTGCGTTCCTCTGTCATGATTAATAATTCTAGGAAATCCAAATGTGCAGAATAGATTTAATAATTTTTGCGCTACTGTGTTCGCATCTGCATTTCTACAAGGGGTTTGCAAATGCCATTCTAGTGCAGGCATCGGTTGGAACTAGGATATATTTGTAACCATTACTTTGTGTAATATTACCTACAAAGTCTATTGTTATTCTGTCAAAGGGTTTTTATGGAGGGTGGATAGGTTGTAGTAGGCCGTAATTTTTGTTCGTTTTTGGCCTACGTAGTTGACATTCTTCACAAGATTTTGTATATTGGAGGATATCACGGTACATATTCGGCCAGTGATATCGTAATTTTATTTTTGAAGCTGTTTTGTAATGTGATAAGTGTCCACCCGTGTAGGGGTTGTCATGGAATATTTTTAATATTTCTTGTGTTTGTTTTTGGGGTATAGCCAATAAGTTTCTAGTTTCTTGTCCGTTGAAGGTTTTGAAATATAACAATCCATCTATTTCTTCGTAATGTCTTGAAGCCCGTCTGATTTTTTTATTTACCGCCTCAGGTGAGGTCATCGCAAGGCGTATTTGTTTTAAATAACTGTCTTGAGCTTGTAGTAGGGGTAGATTTGTCTGTATTAAAGTATTGACAGTTAAACACACGTCCGTAAATTCTTCATCCAAAGGTTGTTCTAAAGGATTTCTGCTTAAGGCGTCTGCTAACACGTTTGTAGCGCCAACGTTTATGTTTTACTACAATGTCGTAGTCTGTTAATGACAGTGCTAATCTGTTTAATCTAGTGGAAGTGTGCTTAAAATTTTTATAAAACTGTAATGCGGCACAGTCCGTATAAACTGTTGTTTGTCTACCAAGCGTGAATTCTCTGAAGTAGTTCACAGCATAGGTTAGTGCTAGCATTTCACGTTCAGCATTACTGTAACGCATTTGGGTATTTGAATATTTTTTTGACATGTAATAAATTGGGTACATTCTATTATTTTCTTCATCTAACTGTACTAACGCTGCTCCGCATCCAATCAAACTGCTATCTACATAAATGTGTGCTTCCCTGTTGTCCTTCCAATGTGATAGTAATGGTGGGTTTGTCAAAAATTTGTTTGATTTTTATAAAAGCCTGTTCACATAGATCCGTCCATTTAAATGCCATGTTTTTATTTGAATCTTTTTATTATCTCAGTAAGGGGTTGTGCTATTTTGGCATAATTTTGGATGAATCTGCGGAAGAATCCTGAGCATCCTAAAAAATTGTCTCACTTGCCTTACACAAGTTGGTCTTTTAAATTCGGTGATAGCTTCTACTGACTGTTTTGGGGTTTTAAAATGCCTTCCCGTGATACCTCGTGTCCTAAAATGTTTACACTTTTGTAGAGAAATTTACACTTTTTTGTATTTAGTTTCAAATTAGCTTTTTCTAGTTCTTCTAATATAGTTTCTAGATTATGTAAGTCATTTTCAAATGAGTCACCATAACAAATTAGGTCATCCACGTAACAGATGACTTTATTATAAAGGTGACGGTTTAATATCGCATTCAAGGCTTTACTAAATAATGTGGTTGAAGTTGAAAGTCCCATCGGCAGTCGGCAAAACTGTAGAAGTCTATCAGGTGTTTTTATGGCTAGGATGTGCCTATCTTCTTTCCTAACCTCCATGGAATAAAATGCATTTTTAAGGTCTAATTTTGTAAATGTGTGCGCTTTGTTCAAAGAGCTTAAAAACAGGTTTACTGAAGGAATGGGGTGGGCATCTGTTTTCAGCTGTGCATTAACCTTCCTGAGATCAGCTACCATTCTGTCGCTTCCATCTTTATTTTTCACTAAAAATACTGGGCTTGCATATTCTGTGTAATCCTGACATTCCTGTAATATTTTTGCTTGTACTAAATCGTCCAATAATTTGTTTAATTTTTCCCTTTCTGTTTTACTCTGCCTATACGGTGGTGAGTTTACAGGTTTCGTATTTGGTTTCAATTCGAGTTGAACAGGAGGTATGTTTGCAGGAGTTAAATCGATTACCTTTGTTGTAAATATGTGTCTGTATTTTTGTAAAACGTCAAGGACTTGTTTGTGTTCTTGGAGGGTTAAATGTGGTGAGATATCAAATACTATGCCGTCCTTATCTGTCAATATTGTTTTTTCCTGTGTCAGTTGTAGTGGTATGGTGTTCAGGGTAGGCTGTGCTTCGAGAGTTGGGTAATGTATATGTCCTATCGTAGTATGTGCGGGTATCCTTTTTGGGAAATTTGATGCGTTATAAATATTTACAATTGTATCTGTACCATCTTCCCCTTCTGTAAGATATGCATGACATTTCTTTTTTATTCTTAGATTCCTATCTGTTTCGATGGCTGTTCGAGACTCTATACCTTTTAAAGAGCTAATCCTAATGTGCTGATGTGGTGCTATAATTATGTCTTGTGGGGCTGTTACCTCTGTTACTTGCTGTACTTCTAATTCCTGTGTGTTTTTAAATTCTTGATGTCTAACTGCCACTGTTCATTCATAGGTATTATATGTTCAATCTGATATTTGGTAATTATTATTGTTTTATTTTTATAGTTTAACTCCACGCAGTTCTGAAATAGGAATATGTTTTCCTACCAATATAGGGCTGTTTAGATCAGGTGTTACATAAAACGTGTCTTCAAGTATTACTTTGCCAATTTTTATGGCGATCTTTGTTGAAACCCAAAACTGTTAATGGTATACCGTTAGCCGATATCAACGAGGGTATGTTGCTAGTATTTTAATTTTGTTTCACAAACTAGGTCTGCTCTAATTAATGTTCATGTTACATCCTGTATCTATAATGCAGGGTACTGGATGTCGAGGGTTTGTGGTCAAGGCTACGTCTATTGTTAGGACAGGTATCTTCTTCTTGGTTTTATTTTCGCAATTAAATATGAGTTCATAAATATCCTCTAATAATAATGTTTTATTTTTCCTCGGTCTGTGTATCCTGTCTTGCGTTATTTCTTGCAAGTTAGTACAATCTATCATATTCTGTTTCTTCTGTTGCTCTATGTGATTTAAAAATCTGTATAGTGTCTATCTCAATGGTTTCTTCCAATCCAGTATGTGTGTTTTACCTCCCCCATACTACAATCTGGGTCCTGTTTTACGTGCGCTACCCCTTTAATACACTAGGTTTTATCTGTCGTGTGAAATTTTCTGAGACTGCAAGGTTTCTTGTAAAGCTGGGTTTATTTATATTTGTTGTCCCCCGAGGGGTTTGGTTCGCTTAGGGTTGGTGTTGGATTGAAGACAGATTGAAGTTTTATGGTGTGTATAGGCTTTTTCATAATAGGTTGTTCAATTTCTTCCATCTTCTTTAAGGGTGGGAATTCTTGATTATAATCTATGGCTTTAAATATCACTTCTGAACTGGTCTTTCCAGGGGTTGATAGTGGTATTACTTTGGGGTTAGTTGGAGTAAATGTCATAGACTTTTTATACATTTGTAAGTTTGTCGATTCCTTTAGTTAAAATCTATAGTGTTATTTGTTTTCGCTTTTAGTAAGGGGGAAGTTCGGTAAGGGTTAGTATAACCTCCCCCTATTTCCCGTTTTTTTTGTTGATTCTGTTTATAATAATTAGACTTGTAACATGATTCGATATTGTGGTTTGTTCGCTTGCAGTACCTGCAGAACAGCTCTTGTGTATTGTTGGTTTTAGGTGCTAAGCGGTTACTTTGGGGTTGAGAAGTTAATGAACGTTGCTTGAACCAACATTGTTCAGTATTATGGTTGTCTTTACGGCAAATAGTGCAATACCTATTTTGTCTAGCAGGTTGTATTTGGGAATGGTTTTGTCTTCTCCTATCACTGAAAGTAACGTGTGTTTAATCATAGGTGGCCTTTGGGTTTGTTTGGGGTAGTTTGGGCTTTCCATATGTCTATTCTGGTGAGGACTAGGTGTTCTATCATATCTTGGCTTATATTTTTGAGTTTTTCATACGGGGATGGAGACCTTTCGTACCTGTGGTTATGGTTTGAAATTTGGTTTGTAGTTAGGGTAGCTACTAAATTGGTTAGGGTGTTAACTTCTGCTTGTAGTTTATGGATGATGTTTTGTTCATATAAGGGTGTACTATAGGGTCTGTTTGCTGCAACCCTATTGTATCTTTCTTTGTTTTTCATTTGTGTTAGAACTAGCTGTTCTGTAATTTTTAAATTAGTCTATAGATCACTTTTAAGGTGTCGTTTTTTCAGTCCTATAAACTCGTTCACAGATTTCTGGTTTTAGTCCCTGTATGATAAAATGTATAATTTGCTTGTCCTGTATTGTAGGGTCATATCTTCGGCATGTTGTTAATATATCTAAAAAATAGTTTAGTGTTGGCTCGTTCTCTCCCTGTATTTTGTGTTCTAAAATCATTTTGTAGACTCTGGGTTTATGCTAATGGAGTGAAAGCCTCTATGAAACTTTTAGCAAGTTGATCCCATTGTAAGGCTTCCCCTCGTTGTTTTTGCCTGTAGTGTTTGAACCAAGTTAGTGCTGTGCCTGATAAATGCGCTGGGAATAAATTAACTTTAGTGTTTATCTGTCCATCTGTTTGAAGTTGCTGCAACTAAGAATTTGTCTAAAAAATCTTGTGGATTTTCGCTCTGGAGACCTGTGTAAGTCCCCAGCTGATATTAGCGGTATGTTTTCCCCCATGGTTGCTGTGTTCGTTCTGTCAGGTAGTGTGAGTGGCTCGTAATGTTGTGCTAAGGTTGGGGGTGCTTGTGTCTTGATGTCCGCCTCAGGGTTATGTACTATGTCGTATAAATTAGTTCTCTGCACTAGAAAATCCTCGATTGTAGCTAGATCCTTATAGTTTTCCCTGTCCTCTTCACTTAGGTGAGTTTTTCGTGTAGTTAAATTATTAAATATGGTTTTAATATTAGGGTGACTTGCGCTTAAACGTGTTAAGTTCTTAAGTGCCGCTAGGATAGGTCTGAGGTCTTGCTACAGTGTCTGTGTCTCTAGATAGTTATTCCATTTTTATTTAATATTTTTATTATGTCACTTTTGGAAGTCCTATATGTGTCTAATGGTATTAAATCTTCATGTAGTATGGTTTCCATTTAAATATACATGTCCATTTACGTACCTCGTTAGTTTAACATGGCGTTACTCTAATTAACGGGTTTGAAAAATATTTTTGAGTTATTGGAAATTTTAATTTGTCTTTTAGGTAAATGAGTGGTTTGTCACTGAAGTAGGCTATTTCGTTAATATACTTTCTTATAATATTATTTAGTTCTAATTTATACCTAGCCTATGAAACTATGTGCTTGCCCATGTGAGGAATTTGAATGCCAATCGAGTTTTTAGCGCCTCCACCATGTAAGGTTTTGTAGTTTGGTTTACTTTAAGATTAAGGTTGTGACATATTTTGAGCAAGGGTTGCTGTGAGAGGATTTAATAATAGATTAGATTGGCAGTACAAATACCCTCAAATGAACCAACACATTTATTTGTGACAAACATTTCATTAAATTGATTAATTGATTGCGGTCAATCGACATATTAAGCACAAAACTTAATGTCTTAATACTTTGAAGACAATATTTAATATTAAAATTATTCATTACAATTTATTTTGAATTTAATTCATTATAACATTTACTAGTAATTTTGTAGTGTTGCAATAATAATGAGTTCATGGACTAACATGAGAAACTTTCTTTAAAATAGCTAAACATTTACATGAATTTATATTTTTGAAATTGTGAACATTTAAATAGATATGGAATTGAAAATGATTAATGAACCCTAAAATATACTAAGTTCTTAAAATTACTTACATTTTATTTCACGTCACACTTATTACGCCTAGAGATATTTTTCCGCACACGAACACAAACACTCCCGAACTTCACTTTTCGAATTCCCGGCCTCCACTTCCACCTCTCCTCCTTGTTCTTCAGTTTTGATGTTCTTCTCCCGCCAGCTCATTGACCACGCCTCTGCCAAAATCTCTCCATCATAATTGGTGAGTAACAATTTTCCATATCAGCATGGCTGTCCCTTACATTGTCGCACGGTTTTTAAAAATAAGCATTTCCTGTTTGTTCACCATCGGCGTCTGGGCGGATGTGCGTATCTAGTTACATCCGGAGGATGTTTGTATCGAATTGTAATACAAGACTTCCTTTCCAGCAACTATCTGTACATTGATTCTATGAATTTTATATTACTAAATAATTACATAAGTCTTACAAATCAGAAAATTAGAACATAGTGTATAAAAATACCTATAATTATAGTCCAAAATTATTCGAACTATAATCCATCCACAGTAACACACTGATTACAGCGCTTAAGAAATTAATCATAAGTTCTTACAAAGAAAGTGTGCCGTATCCGCAGAAGTTCCTCTTAAAGTAATTTTTTAAATTCCTCAACTTTATTGAAGCTACGAGTATAAAATTGCGGACTCATCTGAAAAAAAAATTTGAGTATTCTAATTAGGATCTAGCTCATGAAACTCAATGATACAAGAACAAATTTCCACTCTCCTGTGGAAATATGTGAAATGCATAGCAAACGCCAATTTTCATATCTAAAATATTTTTTATTCATCCCACATCAAGGCCACATTCAAACTTAAAACATTCACACCCCATTCATTCTATGCCAATTTTCCACTTTCGGTGCTGGAGTCAGTTCCCTCATCGCGTGGTCTCCCAGTTGAATGCCAGAAACTCATGAACACTGTAAAAATCGTTTGTTGCCAGGCAAAGTTTGATACGAGTTTTTTAACACTTTGGGCGTTAAAGCATTTTTAATATGGTTTTGCAATCTGTTTATAACATAAACACCTTCCTATGAAGTTAAATGTTCATAAACCACCGTTCTTTGCATTCCCGAACGGTAGTTATCTCTGCCTCTTGTCTCATATACTTGTATTTATGGTCCTCACATTTAGACAAACAATATAAGATCGTTTCTAAAATTTAGAGACATGGCAAAGTCAACAGTTGCAACTTTTTCAACGCCGTCCTGCACGACTCTTAAGTTAAAATTAGCGACAATGCGATTTTTTGTAATTTGAAAACTCACATAAAATGGTTTTTTGCATTGGCTCCACAAAAAGCGATTCCATTCAAAAGGTGGGGATAAATTAGGCCGTAGTACGCCGTAATCAGTACCTGACTCGGCAATATTTTGCCAAAGATCTTAAAATATAAACTCCTGAGGATGATTGTGCACATACATAATCAATGTGATGGTTCCATGTCAACCCTCAATCAAGGAGAATTCCAAGGAAATATGAAGAATAGACTTCCTCCAATAATATATCTCCAACCATAACAGCAGGACATCTTTCAATGTATGTAGAGCGCATTGAAAAGTTTATGAAATTTGATTTTGGTAAGTTTATTTGAATGTTGAAGCTATTAAAATTTTTGACACAACTTTCAAGGTGAACAAAGACCTGTTTATCTAAATTTTGTTTTGTGCTTCCTCTAAAACAGAGAGTCGTGACGTCTGCGTAATGCATAATTTTTCCTTGCATTACTAATGTTTCAATGTCATTAACATATATCAGGAAAAGAATTGACTGAGTATTAATCCCTGAAGAAATGCATAGCTCAGTGCAGTAAGTTTTAAAATTTTATTAGAAATTTGGACGACCTGTGTTCTATGGTTGAACTAATCCATAAAAGCGTAACGCCTCGAATGCCATGTGATTCTAATGTTTTGTAGTCAACACAGTCAAACGTTTTCAAAGGATCTTAATGTGTGGTTATGACCTTCAATTCATAATCATCTTCAAGAAGATTATGGACTAGGTGACTTTAAAAATTTAATTTTGTTTTCTTAATTATTCTCTGTACTAAAGATTTTGGAGCAAAAATTTTAAGTTCAACCTTCCTTAGTGATTTCGGTTTACCTGGAGAGGGAACCATTAATTTCCCTTTCCTCATTCGATCCTCTAGAATACTTTCATTTACTTATTGTTGGATTACTAGGAGGTTCAACTCATGGATAGGCAACCTGAAATTGACTAATTGCTTCTGTAATGTTGTTAAAAGCAATAGCCCACGCACAAAACTTCACTTTTTGTTCAACATTAAAAGCCATTTATCGAACTTCAATACCATCAAAACTGTAATGGAGAAGGTTAGGTTATGTTTTTATACCACAAGCAATATTCTTCAATCCATCAGCCTTTTAAACATTGAGATCTATTAATCAGCAGTTATTTAAAACTGCAACGCAGTAATCAAGTCAGGTAATTCAAGAAATGAATTTTTATTAGAAGCAAAATAGTAACATTTTTAATATGATACCATTTTGTTTCTACAATTGTTAGGTAGCTTTAGTTTTCAAAGAATATGTTTAAAACCTACTTTATTAATTTTGTAGAGTTTGAAAATGTTTGGTGCACAATTGGTAAGTAATATAAATAAAACGTTTAAATCTCTTTGTGGAACACTCTATATTAGATATAATTATAATTTGAGACTATCTTCAGGAATTAATCCAAATGTACCTAATGCTAAATGCGTTTTACTTCTTTGTATGTTTTAAAATATGGAACAAAAGATGTTCAGTTATTATGTAAAAACCCCTATATAAAGAAAGCTTAACAGTTAGTGAACACCTGAAAGGAGTATAGTGCATACAACACATTCCACCGTGTTTGTTCGAATAAGTCAATACACGTTGAATAAAAGGATTTGAAACACGTAAAAGGGGGTAGGATGAAACCATGAAGTCGTTAAAGTTTTTATTTTGACATGCTTCTTAAGTAGTATAAATAATAATGAAAATACTGTATTTATAGAATTCATTTTAATATTTTATGTGCTTTAATCATGAGATTAACAAAAACCTAAGTATGTCCAAGCAATTACTACTTCCATGGTTTTTGGGTTTTGGAACTGCTGTAAACCAGCATTGTGTACGAGAATATTCCATAGTTTCTTCTCAACCTAAGCTGCAACATAATAAACCAATGAACTACAATAATAATCACAAGCGAGATGTAATTAAAAAAACAAATTGTTACACATTTGGCATTGTTTACGTCTATTCCATGTAATAATCATTTTTATAGAATCAGTAGATCAAACTTGCATGCCCACACATACATTTTTTACTGTCCTTAATGTCCCGATTTAAAAAGTAATTGTGTAATAATACATCACTACATACAAGTACTACTACATAGACCGTGTTATTGTGCTTGTGCCATGTGCCCATCACTACAGCTCATAAATGCTTGTCAGGAAAATGTAAATTATTTATCATAATATAAAAACATCACTACGTACAAGTACTACTTATTACATAGACCGTGCCATGTTTCCATCATTACAGCTCATAAATCCTTGTCAGGAAAATGTAAATTATTTATCATAATGTAGCTGTCACCTTCTTATGCTTCAATGACACTAAATGCTATTTTATATACGTTCAAAAAAATTTAAATATGTAATCAAAAAAGTAAATACGACTTTGCATCCCTGTAGTAATTATTTGGGATATAATAAGAGTTAATTGGAAAGGGATCTAGTTAGAAGTGGATTGCATTAGTAGTTACGGAAATATAAACTTTTGCAAGCACAACCAAGCCCTGCAATTTATTTGAAGATGTTGGAGTGTGTGGGGGTCAAAATATATACAATCTCCTCCACTTAGAGAATACATGATCGATTACAATGCAATAAATTATAGTTAATTGTATTAATATAATGTAAAATATAACGAATTTCTATTGTACATTGTAGTATTACAGTTGTAACTGGTATTCCTCTTTCTCTGAATTGACACCTTAATGTCCTAAATCCAGTCAGTGATAACAGTAAGTAATAAGGCATTTGTCTTCAAAATAACCTACATACTAATTTCTATAATATAATGTAATTTATTAGTTCTTTTGAATCTCGCATGAAATACTGTAAAATATTTTAGTTCTCTACATGAAATTTACGAACAAAATAACCGTTTTAAACATGATATCAGTTTACATGAATACCAAGTGATAAATGGTGGAAATAAATTCAATTTAAACTATTGACTGGATTTAGGTAACGTAATACAGTACGAGTAGATATGAATATGGGGGTTCTAGCGCACTTTTAGCTCCAACCAAAAATCAATGTAAAGTCCGGTTCAACGTAACATAAAGGAAGCTGAGAAACAACACAGCAAATCTCAATGAAAAATTAACCGAATCTACATCCGTTCGTCTCCAAAAAGCAATCCAGAACCGGCTTATATATATCTACTCTAGTGAACCATAAATCACGAATGAAAAATAACCGAATCTATAGCTGTTTGCTTCTACTTTCTTAAGCTGTTGTAATGTCTATTACTAATGTTATTAAATCTCCTTAGAATCAATAAAAATCTTCGAAATCTTAATCTTTATCGTACGAAGTTAATTGTAACACATTCTTTGTCTTTTATTATCTTTTTACCCGTAACAATCAAGTGTAATTTATCATTTTTATTCAATTATTTAATCTTTTTTCGTCCAAAACAGTCAAAAATCTATTTGGCAAATGTACTTTGAAATCTTCCAATTCTGCTATGATTATAAGACCGAATTTATCTTTCATTTTCTCCAATGTCACAATTTTGTATTTCTTATTTTCTTCTAAATCAAGTAATTTCTTATATTCTTTAAATCTTAGTTCGCGAACTTCATTTAATTCCCTTCAATAGCTCCATTTATAAAGGAAAAAATTGTATTAGAGATTTTCTAAATTCAAATTTTTATAGTGATTTTTCGAGAAATATCGTTCAAATTATTAACTTTTTAAGTTACATACAAACTGGTACTAGAGTTTTTTTTTTTAAAAATCCTTAAAATCTACTGAATTATCTGTAATAATTGCAGATTTTTACCTTTAAAGTTGACCAACGAAAAAATAAAATATCCGTTTTGTAAGAAAGAAATACTAAAACATAACTATGATCGCCATTATAATTCTAAAATTCATCTAAAAACAAAGGCATTTATGAGAAAGAATTGAATTATTTGAGGAATTGGGCTAGAGAAAATGAAATTGATGATCACCAAAACATGTATAATATAGAAAAATTAAGGGAATTAAAGAGAAACTTCAAAGTTGAAAAGAAAAATTAAGATCTATTTAATGATGAAAAAATTAATTCAATCGCTGAAAAATTGTTCATTGAAACAAACGATAAAACTAAGTCTGAAATGATCGAAGAAATTGATAAAACTCTTAACGAAAAAACTGAAAATATCATTGATGTCGAAGTTTTATCCTCTATACACGGTCTTTTCAAGCAATACATTTTAACAAATTTAAACGATAATTCCATGTCAATTTACAAATATCTTTCAATTATGCAGCCAGAAATTAAAATTTTAATATAAAAATTTCAAGAAAATGTTAAAAATATGAAGGGTTATCTCTCTTTGGAATGTGAATATGAACGAACTTTAGTTAACGGTGAACCACAAACATGTCCAATGTATTTTACTATAAAAGCAGACGAAATCTTCGATATAAACGATTTTATCACTAAACAATTTAATATTAACACATCGTGAACAAACAAATCATCCAAATAAGGGTTCTGGATGGACATTTAAAAGCTGCAAACAACTACTTTTAAGCATTAATAAACACGAAATGATGAACGCAGTATCATATATCGATTACCTAAAGAAAATTAAAGATAAAAAAGCTTGTATAAATATTAAAAATAAAGATTACTATTGCTTCATTTATTCTATCCGATGCGCTATTGAAAAACCAGAAAGAGACTGCGAAAGATCAAAACAATATGAAAAATTTGTAAATGACGAGATATTTTCGGGCTTGAGTATCCAATGTCTTTAAAAGATATACAATTATTTGAAAAACGAAGTCACAATTCCAAGCACAAATATCCAAAAATGTCTATAAATATCTATACTTATGACGAAAAACTCAACATTGTACCGTTGCAAATTTCAGAAGTTTATAATGCCGAGATAGAATTATTGTAGATCGTATTGATGTATTATAGATCGATTTATTGTATGTTAAACAAGAAGACAAATCTCATTATGTCTTGATAAGAGATTTAAATAGATTAGTATTCTTTCAGTTATCTAAACACAAAGAAAAGAAATTTTTGTGTAGAAGATGTTTAAGCCATTTCTACAAATCTGGAGATTGAACAGATCATTTATAAATTTGCAAGCAACATGAAGTTTGTAAGCCAATTATGCCCTTTCCATGCCAAACAACTAAATTTACTAATTATCAAAAGAAGTTTAATCATCCGTACGTTCGTTATTTATATGGATTTTGAAAGCATATTAGAAAAAATTCCGACATGTAAGAACAATCAACAAAGATTGACTACAACCAAGATTCAGAAGCATATTCCTTATGGTTTTACTCTATATTTAGTGTCAAATGTTACCAATCGCATGTACAAACCGATATGTTATCGAGCCAAAAATGAGGAAGATTTGCCAAATGTTCCAACAAAATTGTTTGAAGAGCTCAATAAATTATCAAAGTACATAACTAAAAAATATAATTCAAAGAACATATTTCCACCTATGAAATTATCTGAAGAAGAAGAAATTTCATATCAAAATCAAACGTTTGTCATATCTGTGAATGGTCTGCTTATGATGTGGGGTCAATTCAGTATGGTTTTACTCCTGATAATTGGAAAGATAAGAGTTATAATAAAGTGAGAGATCAATGTCATTTAACCGGCAAATTTCGAGGCGCAGCTCATTCATGTTGCAATCTAAATTTGAAATTTCCACAAAATATTCCAGTTTTCTGTCATAATATGTCAAATAACGATACTCATTTGTACATAAAAGAGATGGCTAAACAATATGAAAATGTTTGTTTGATTGCAAACACAGATGAAAAATATATAAATTATTCAGTGAGTTTGACAATGATAAAACTAGGAAGTTTATAAAATTTTCTTTCGTAGACACATTTAGGTTTATGGCATCATCTATTGAAAATTTAGCTAAAAACCTCAAGAAAGAAGACTTCCTACATACAAATCATTTTATATAAGATGGTCGAATATTGAATGAAATTATAGAAAGACAGCCAAATGACGAAGACGAGATTATTGGCTGGAAAAGGCATATATCCTTATGAATTTATCGATAGTATTGTAAAACTTGATTACACAGAAGAGTTTAAAATTGAAGATTTCTATTCACTTTTGACAGATGAGAGTATATCTGAGAAAGATTTTCATCACTATTTAAATGCAAGGAACAAATTAAAAGAGAAAAATCTAGGAAATTACTCTGATTTGTACAATATCCAAGATGTACTATTTCTTGCTGATATATTAGAAAATTTTAGAAATATTTGCTTAAATTGCTATAAACTTGATCCGGCACATTATCTGACTGCTCCAAGTCTCGCATGGGACCCAATGCTAAAATTAACGAAAATTGTGCTTCAACTAATACACGATTATAATATGTATTTCATGATTGAAAAAGGCATTCGTGGAGGCATTTCTCAATGTATTAACCATTAAGCAATATGTGAAAGCAAATAATAAATATTTGAAAGATTTAGATAAGACCAAACCTGAAAACTATCTGTTGTACGTCGATGCCAATAATCTTTATGGTTATGGTATTATGCAAAATTTACCATATGGTGATATTAAGTGGATGAATCCTAAAACTTACACAACTGCAGAATGGAAAGAAACAATTTTAGAACTTACTGGTGAAGAAGATTATGGCTATATTCTCGAAGTTGATCTTGAATATCCAACAAATTTACATGAACATCACAATGATTTACCTCTTGCTCCAGAACATTTTAACAAGAAACTTTGCACAACTTTACTGGATAAAACTGAATACGCTGTTCATTCAAGAAATTTGAAATTCTATCTTGAACAAGAGTTATAGCACTCGATCTGAAGCCTTTTATGAAAGAATACATTGATTTTAACACAAACATGAGAACCAAGGCTACAAGTGACTTCGAAAAGGACTTTTACGAGTTAATGAACAAATCATTTTTTGGAAAAAGTATGGAAAATGTGCGAAATAGATGCGATATAAAACTACGAAAGAAGAATTTTCTATGAGCCAAGAAAACAAACTTCAAATGCTTCAATATCTTTGACGACAACTGTATAGCGAGTCACATGTACAAACAGAAAGTAAAATTTAACAAACCGATGTACATAGGATTTTCAGTTCTTGCCCTATCGAAATTGTTAATGTAAGAGTTTTATTACGACAAATTAAAGGAGTTTGATCCAGAATTGAATCTGTGTTACATGGATACAGACAGCTATTTCCTAGAAATGAAACGAGATCCTTTTAAAATTATTAAAGAAAATATAGATGAGTTTGATACGAGCGATTATCCAAAAGATCATGAATGTTTCACTAGCAAAAACAAGCAAGTCATAGGGAAATTCAAAGACGAGTTAAATAGCGAAGTTTTAGAAGAATTTTGTGGATTGAGATCGAAAATTTACTCGTACAAATATCTAGACAAAAATCCTGTAAGATGCAAAGGAATCAAAAGAAGCGTTGTAAATAAAAATATAAATTAATATCGATAGTTTAAAGAGATGTTTGTTCGAAGATAAAGAAGAATTTAGGGAAATGACTGTAATAAAAAGCTATAAACATGAGTTGTACACCGTTACTATAAACAAGTTAGCACTGAACGCTAAAGATGATAAGAGAATTGTCCTAGAAAATAAGATAAATACAATACCGTATGGCTATAAAAATTAATCGAAATCTGATATATTAGATGAATTAAATAAACTTGGAAACTTTGATATATAAATGGAAGATGATTTGATCCACTGTCACAAATGTAAGAAGAAAACGAAAAATATAGATTCTAAGATTGTTCAAACTCAAAACGGGCTGTATAGAATTGCAGCAAAATGTTCAAAATGCAAGACAAATAAGAGTAAATTTATAAAGAATCCTTATGAAAAACAAGTAAAGAAAGAATTGAAGAACAAAGAGGAAATAGAGATTGAAGCTAAAGAAATTCATGCACCTTTACGAAAGAAATTTAAAAAGAGAAAAATTATAACATTAGGAATTGATGATTTATGGGCAGCAGATTTAGTTATAATGTCTAATTATTCGGATCAAAATGATGGATTTAAGTATATTTTAAATGTTATTGATACTTTCTCAAAATATGCTTGTTCAAGAGCGATTAAAAGAAAAAGCGGCAAGGATGTTTCAAAAGCTTTTGAAGATATAGTAAAAGATGCGATAAAGATCAATCATAAACCTCCAAATCTTCTTCATACAGATAAGAGATTAGAATTTAAGAATAAAGAATTTAATGATGTTTTAAGAAAATATAACATAAACCTTTATCATACTGAGAATGAAGAAAAATCTAGCATTATTGAAAGATATAACAGAACTCAAAATGAGAGAATGAAAGTAATGTTCGAAATTAATAAGATTTTTAAATGGATTGATATTCTTAAAATTATAGTAAAAGATTATAATAATACTTTTCATAGCACTATAAAAATGAAACCAAGAGATGTAAATAATGAAGCTGAAAAAGAATTATTGGAAACTGTTTTCAAGTATATTCCACCAGAAATTTACACGAAAACTAAATTTAAAGTCAATGATCATGTAAGAATTTTTAGTAAAAAACAAACATTTTCGAACAAATATAAGAACAATTGGTCAAGAGAAATCTTCGTGATTTATCAAATTAATAACACAGATCCTGTAACTTATAGTACAAGAGATTTAAATACTGAAGAAATAACCGGAAGATTTTATGAATATGAATTGAGAAAGTAAAAGCTATAAAAATTTGTTTCTGTATAAATGGAGGCCCAAAAGAAGTGTACAAAGTGTCAAGAATTTAAAGATTTTGAAGAATTTTATAAGCATAAGCAAAGAAAAGATGGATTTGACTATAATTGTAAAGACTGTCATAATAAATATCATAAAGAATTATACGATAAGATGGAAAAATTAACTTTAGAAGAAAAAGAGTGCACAAGGTGTACAAAAGTTAAGAATATTTCAGAATTTTATAATCATCATTATAGTAAGGATGGAAAACAAGCATATTGTAAAGAATGTATGAGAGAAATCTTTTCTAGACCAGTTCATTGCGTATTCGGAAGAGAAATTCAACAATTCTAGAATCTTAAAAGACATTTACAAACAAAATATCATAATTCAAGATTTTAGTACAATTTATTAAAATTTTCATCGTGCAATTTAGATATGTATAAATCAGTCGAGATTCAGTCATATTTGTGGTAAAATGATTTCCGTTGTATAAAATATTTAAAGATTCTTTCATTTGATTATAAAGATTTAAACTATTTGGATCACCATGTCTTAACAAATTTTCCATTTCTGGATAATCAATATCAAGTTCTTTCAATCTTTTTGGTATTTCTCTTTTTTGAGCTCTGATAACGTAATAAGGATATTCCCACATGTGATTCTTCTTAATTAACACAAAAACATGGTGTTTTTTCTTATCAAAATCCTTAGAAACAAGGTCTGGTTTCGTTAAGTCAATTTTTACACTTTGTTTTGCGATTATTTCCGTTTTTATTTCATCTTTAATTTGCAAGTGTTTTAGTTCATCTTTTAATTGTTTATTTTCGTTTTTAAGTTTGTACTCACCAAATTTACGAATACTTGGCAAAACTTCTGCAAAAACCCAATCTTGAAACATTTCTGCTATTTTCATTATAGATTTCATAATTAAAGAATATATTCCTGGTTCATCAATAAAAATTGAACTAGGATGTAATTTTTGTAAGGGGAACGATTCGTTCTTCTTTTCAGAACGTATATTTTCGAATTTGTTCTTATATTTTTCTTTAACATGATCTCTAACAGCTTTTTTCGTGTTTTCATATTCTAATATATTCGCAACATCTTTAGCTTTAAACCAAATTTGATTATTTTCGTCAACAATCGTAAAGATATGTTTGTTATTGAATTTGAGTTGATTATTGAGTAGATCCACAACTGACTCTATTTAGATAGAAACATTTTTAACTAATAATTTTTATTTCAGTAGAAAGACCAGATTCATTGATAAAGACAGTGTCAGGATGAAGATTTTGTAAGAGGCTATGGCATAGCCGCTTGTAATATATACATTTAAAGGTAATTTTCTCGTCTTTATCGACATTATTTATCATTGTTTGCCTCGAGTTTTCTAGTTTAATTATTAACTTGCAATCTTAAATAAATTCTTGTTTTACTTTCATTATTCAATAAATTTCCATCAGAGTCTTGTATAGTCAGAACGATTTTTTGAATTCTTTTGATATTTTTTCTAATTGGAATATAATCGATTTCATTCGGTTTTTCACTGATTTTTTATCCATAAGCAACTTTTGGGTTAAATGTGTAGAATATTTCCGATTCTTTGTGTAGATGTTCGGTATGATTTTCGAAGTAGGTTCAACGAGATTACAATGTACTTCAATTACATCGAACGGTCTAAATTTTGGCGTTTTATTTCCTAAATATACCTGACTTGGCTCAATAGTTTCTTGAACAAACCCTAATAAATCTACTATAATTGCTGAAAACATTATTCTTACTGGTGATTTTATTTGAATTTTGTCAAAGAGATAATTTTTTTGCATTTCAAAATTGTTTTCGTCAAAGTTTCAAGATTTATCTGATTGTTTAAATGTTTTCAGATAATTTTTAAAGGAATTTTTTATTTGATGGAAGGTATAATATCCTTTGTTTAAACCATAATATTTTGTTATTTTCTTTTCAATAAATCCTATACGATAAGGAGAACTTTCACTAATATTTATTACAAAATTATCAGAATAAAAACCACTTAAACCAATAAAATAATTTGATTCATCCTCTAAATGAATCGGATGTTCTAAGTTTAAAACTAATTTAGAGCTTTCTGAAGTTAATTTGAATAGTTTCATTTTCGCTATTTAAATGGAGAAATTTTAAAAACAAAAAGATCAAATAAAACTACAAACGTTTGAAGAAAATAAGAAAGATCAACCTATTAGATTGTTAATTGTTGGTTCAAGTGGATGTGGAAAGACAACTTTATTATTGAATTTTATCTACAATAGGTTGATTCCTTATTCAAATTTGTATGTTTTTAGTAAATCTTTGGAACAAGACGCATGCAAAAAATTACAGGAAAGATTTGAAAATATTGAGAAGAACCTAAGCAAAAAAATATCACATTTTTATAATGCTTCTGAGGATATAGTTCCGTTAAGCGTATGTAAACCCAATTCTTTATTCGTTTTTGATGATTGTATTTTGGAAATTGAAGATGTTATTAAGGAATATTTTGTAATGTCTCGTCACAAAAACATATCTTGCATCTATCTTTCCCAATGCTTTTCAAAAATTAAAAAACAGGTTATTAGAAATAATTTGAATATGTTGTGTGTTTTAAAGCAAGATGATCACTATTCAAGAAAGATTTACAACAATTATGTGGGATCTGATGTAAGTTTTAACCGCTTTAATGAGTTATGTGATAAAATTTGGAAAGAAGACTACGGATTTTTAACAAATAATCTAACTTTGAAGCCTAAAAATGGTAAATATTTGAATACATTTTCTAATATAAATTATGGTCTGGGGTCTGACAAATTTAATTGATAAAATATTTGTTATAATTATTTTTACATTATCTTTACTTTGTATTTACATTATGAAGATAACTGAAAAAACGGTAAATATGTTTACGTTTTTACGTTCCACGTTCACGTTTTCACGTTCCACGTTCACGTTTCAAAATTTTTCTAATTAAATGACGAACTTAACTTCTGAAGAAGCGAAAAAATTTGATCAAATCGAAAAGAAATTAATCAAAGAATTTAAAGAACAGATTAGAATTGATGAAAAAGATCAAGAATTCCTTCAAACAATTAATCAACCTGTAACTTCTAAATTAAAAATGTTGAAGGTAAAATTGAAAATGTGTTAAATCAAAATAAAAATATGATGGATTTAGTTCCAGTTGTACGACAATATGCCGATATTTCAATTCCCGAATCTTCAGAGATTGAATTACAAAAATTACCGTCTTCTACACCATTTAGACCCCGAATCATTGAAGATTCTACAATAGTTGAACCAATAAGTCCTGGGACAACGGATATAATAATTGGTGAAATTGGTAAAAAATTCCTTCCTAGAGCAAAGGATGATAAATTTGGTTTGTATTGGGATAGAAAAAAGAAAAGTTTTATTCTTGGAAATCACCTGTGAATTTTGAACATAATGATATAATTAATAATGAAAAAACATATGAAGGTACTCAAGGATTGTGGACATTAATAACAGACAATGATGTTCCAAAAGACGATTTATATTCTGAAGAAGATTTGAAAAAGTATACTGAAATTTTATGGAAATCTGATTCAATTTACAAAAATAATGATCCATCAACTAAAAAGCCTAAATATCAAGTAGAAGTAAAAAATATATGAGTTTATTTAAACCAATTTGGGAAAAACGAATCGAAGGATCTGGTACAAGAAAGTACAGTGATAATAAGATTGAATACAGATATAACAACGATTTGACAAAACTTTATGGAATTATTAATTATATTTATGCTCAGGAAAAGGCTGGAAATAACAATTTTTCGAACGAAGAGAAAGCGATTAAAGATTTTATTTCAAACAAACTTGATGAAATGATTGAAAAACCTGATGGAATTAAATATTTAAAACGAATTTTGCCCGCAATAAGTTCATCTATGATTGAAGGTATTGGGCTTTTGAATGATTTTATCAACAATTTACCTTTTGAATTACACGTACCAAGCTATCAATATCTGGGGCCTGGGACAAAGCTTGCACAAAGGCTAAAAAGAGGAGATCCTGGTGTGAACAAATCAGATCAAGCTGCAATGGAACACGACATTTTTTATGCAAAACATAGAAACACAAATTCTAGGCATATTGCAGATCAAAATTTACAAGATAAGGCAATGGATAGATTTTTATCAAAAGATGCTAGTTTAGGTGAAAGATTTTTTTCTCTTCCGACAGCTGGAGCAATGTTTTTAAAAAGAAAACTAGGAATGGGAATCGAAGAGAACTTGAAATTTTAGATATTTAAATGGAGGTGAACGTAAATTTCAGTAAAACTCAGAAAGAGAAAATAAAATCCGCTTTTAAGAAGAAAATACCTGTTAGTATTCAATTTAAACTAAAAAATAGTGAGGAAAAATATTTTTAACAAATAGACAATACAATAAACTCGAAATCATAAGAAAAACAATAAATGAATCAGAATAGAATGTTCTTATAACCAGTTGAATGAGCTTAAAAATGGTGGACTTTTGAAAGATTTATTAGATTTTGGAGAAAATATTTCAGTTGTTAAACATGTTCCTTATGTTCGAAGCTGCTCCAATCGTTAAAAAAGACGTGGTTCCTATTGTTCGAATCATTTTAAATTGGTTAGATAAAGAGTTAGAAGATGTTACAGGATCTGGATTAGATGAAAAAACTTTGAATTACGTTAAAATCAAACATTAAAAAAAATTGAAATCAAACCATTTACACTCGGGGAATTGGAAGAAATCTGCAAAAATATTAAACATTTTAGAGGAATTTTCATGAGAGATACATTACCTGAAAAAGTTAAGAAATTTGAATGTGGAATTGTGAATTTAGACTCGATTATGGGAAGTGGAACGCATTGGATTTGCTATTATAAAAATGATAAGATTGCATATTATTTTGATTCGTATGGAAGAATTGAGGATAAACCACCGAGAGAATTGATCCAATATTTGAAAAAATCAAACCTTTATTATAATGATTCTCAAATTCAAGACTATAAAGATCCCCCCATTGGTGGTCATTTATGTGTTTTTGTTTTGAATGAGTTGACTGATGGTAAAGATTTTAAAGAAATTGTTAACAAATTATTACTTAATATATATGGATTCACAAAATAATTTTGATGTATTTGGAACACAAATTAAAACAGAAAGTACTCAAAATGTAGATAATAGTTTGAATTTTGATAGTTTCAGAAATGAGTTTGATAACATGTTAGAAAATTTATTACAAAACCTTTCAGATTGAGATATGTTTGCTGAGGTGTTTATTGAGATTTTAAAGAAAAAGACTTAGCAGCGTTAGTAATGGAATTTATCTGTTTGATGTTAACGTAAAAGAGCAATTAGATGATCATATTAAAATGTTTGTTGAACTGAACCAAAATTATGAGAATCATAAACAACACGGAAGTCTATGAAAAACTTGAAGAAAGAAGTAAAAGATCAGTAGACGATGTTGGTGAAATTAATGAAAAACTTATAAATATTGCGCAAGGTGTTATTGCATATCAAAATAAAGTTAAAGAACTAGTTAGAAAAATTCAGGAAGATTTTTATACATATCAAGATAATGTTCGTGAAAAAATAAAAAGTATTGGTGAATTACTTGAAGGAATAGATGAAAAATATTCTTTACATCTTGATAAAGTAAATAAACTAGAAGAAAACTGTAATAAATTTAAAGAAGATGTTACTAAAACTTTTGAAAACATTGATAACAGATTTAATGGATTAGGTGGGTATGATGACTAATTTTCCTTATATAAATAACGCTCATATATTGTGTGAGATGTGAAGAAAAAACTGCAACAAATGATACAAAATATTATGCAAACATCAATGGAGTTAAGAGAATTTCTGGAAAATGTGCTGAATGTAACACTAAAAAGATCCAATTTATAAAAACTTGATTTGAAATGGTTTCCTAATAAATAGAGATGGCGGGACATTACAGTGCTTTCGATCTTTTTTATAATGCAACACGAAAGAGATTTGAAAAAGAACATTGGGATGATATTTCACAAAAATATGAACTATCCGAAGATATGATGCGATTGTACATTAATGAGTTAAATTTGTATAACATTGAAAAATATCAAAATCTGTCCCCAGAATTCATTGAAAGGATTCTTTGAAAATGTAAAGTTTCCAATCTATAAAGGTGGATTTTACATTAGTTTCATAAGAGCTTCATAAGATGATGATGCGATATTAAAAACAATAACTGGAAATGATATGCCAGTTGATGGCAAAATTACAATTAACGAGTTTTTCATTAGAGTTCCGATGATTGATTATAAAACCACGAGTAAAATTAGGTTGATTGATGAAATTACAAAAAGTCAAAAAATTATGTTTAATTTTCTAGATTGGCAATGTATTGAGCAAAAAGGTATTTCCAGAACAACTTATTCGTTCGATATAACAAATATTTATAGAAATATTTTCAATCCCAAGTTCATTATTGTTGGTTTTCAAACAGATAGACAGAATAATCAAGAAAAAAATCCTTCAAAGTTCGATAGTTTGAATGTGAAAAATATCAGAGTAAAATTGAATGGTTCTTATTATACAGATGAATTACAAAATTTAAACATTTCCGGAGGTCATTTCAGAATTATGTACCAGATGTATCAAGATTTTAAGAAAGTTTACTACAAAAATCTGGAAATGTATTACAATCCCAAAGAATTTATAGCAAATAGACCCATTTATGTCATTGATACAACAAAGAGTTTGACAAATATTTCTGGTTCAAAGAACGATATAATTATCAATATGGATTTTCAAAATGCTGTTGCAAATGCGATTTGTTATGTAGTTGTTGTTTCTGAGAAATGTTTATCATATGACGTGATTAAGAACGATATTAGAGAAATTCAATAATTTGTTGAAAAAATCGTCGTATTTTCTATATTATTCATCGGATAATTTTGAAACTTTACAGAATTGTTAAAGACATTGATAAAAGTATACATTTTAAATTGCATAAAATTTTTTTGAAAAATAGGGATGATATTAGGAAAAAAAATATTCCAAGGCCATCATAAGGGTTGGACCGGAAGTGACGATTTAAAAAATACTTCAATATTTACCGAACCTATATACCAAATTCCATCAAAAAAGCTCCAATAGTTCTCGAGATATAAGAGTTTAAAGATAAGGGATGATTGGGGTAGATTTTGAAAATTTTGTTATTTTCATGAAAGTTTAAGTAGAACTCGCTTGTTTTTGAAGTTTCAGATTTTTCTGATAAATTTTTTTATTTTTTTATGAATATTAAGAAATAGGGGATGATTTCATCCTTATAGATAAGTTAAGTCGAAAGAGTTAAGTATTTACTATATGTGTATACCAAATCTCTTTAACATTGGTTGAGTGGTTTTGAAATATAAAATTATTAATAAACTTGTAAACTAGCACTCCTAATTGTAAAAGTGAGAACAACTTATATAGCTAATAACTTTCGAGACTCTCCGTAGCTCAGTTGGTAAGACGCTGGCCTTCAAAGCCTGAGGTTCAAATCCCAGAGCTTCAGGAGCGCTTTTTATTGAGGAAGACATGGTTGTCGTTCAGTGGTTGGGGACAAGTCTTTACACGAGTGGCCATAGTGTAATGACTATAGCACAAGCCGAGTAATGACAACTGTGGTTGGCGCGCCATTTGCTTCCTCACCTTTCCACTTCATTCCTTAATTCCTTGTCTTCCTTAATTCGTTCATTACATTCATCATTGTTCATTAATACAACATTACACTTACAAACGCCCGACACAAATTCCCTAATTGTATTTCTCCATCAACTTCTACACAAAAAAATTGAGACTTGAAAAAAAAATCCAGAGTCCAAGACTCGAATAAAATGCTCCTAGCCATTAACTTGGTTGGACAGTAGCAGTGCAGGGCCAAGTCTCTTGAACAATAGACACCGTAGAAGTTGAATGTGATGTGATTCCCCATAGCGCAAACACGCACACTAACATCACTACACCAAAGACACAATCATTCATTTTGTTAAAATACTTAAAATCACGAAGTAATATGGCTTAAATGTCTTCCATTATATCGTAATGAATTGCTTGTATGTCTCATAATATCATACTGAATAATTGCTGAATGGCAAACGTTTTTATTTTCTTCGTCAGAACCACACACACACAATATATCTGTTTCGTAAATGTTTTTTCCATATAATACATCCCAATCTTCAACAATCTACAACATCTCTAAAAAATTCCTTTGATAAATCTTGTTGTTTACAAAGACTTATTAAAAAACTGGCTGTATGCATATTCCTTGGCCAGTATTGATATTGTCTTCTGAACATTTCAACAAATAAACAATGAAATTTAGCATAAAAGCGATGAAAATGCCAGATTGTTGGTGTTTTAGTTTATTTTGTAAAAATCGGAATATTTTTCTTATTTTTCTATTATTTAATTTAAAATCTCCTATTACATTTAACATATTTATACTATCTAAGTTGTCTATAATAAATTGCGTTGAACACTTTTTAGTACTTAAGAGTGTTCTGAATTCGTTTTCATTTAAGGATTCGTTTTCACTTAAGGAAAATATCAACATTTGTTTAACATATTTAGGCAATTCAAAGAAGTCTTTATAACTATTTCCTGTGGTAAGTTCTTTAAATGCTAGAAACTGAAGTGATTTTGGAGAGTTCATGTTGTTTGATGACTATTTAGTACTTTAGAATAGATTTTTTTTTTTTTAGAAAAATAATTTGCTAAATTCATATTATTCTCTTTCATTGCCTCTAAAACTTCAGAAATATACTCTTTCGCTGATGAAAAATCTCGATTTATACCTTAATAATCTTTATAATCATAGACGGTAGACATCCAGCCCCTTGGGCCGTAACATGGGCTCTTATGGGAGGGAGAAATTCCCTCATTTGCTGGAGGAATCCCCTCATGTGCGGGAGAAATTCCCTCCTCACACTCTTATCCTATCAAAATGTTCCAAATTCTGGGTGTTTTTCGGTAAAATCGGTGATTTGGGTTGTCAAAATCGGTGATTTGTTGGGTCCTCACACTCTTGTGCACACTACGTGAGGAAGAAACGAGGGACCCCAAGATGGCTGCGCCCATGAATTGGCGGAAAAAATTGGCGGGAACAGGGGAACCTAACCTCACTTTCTTAGATGGCTGCGCCCAGTTGGCGGGAACTGGGGAACATAACCTCAATTGTGAAAAGGGCGGGAACAGGAGAACATATCCTCACTTTACGGTTTCCCGCGTAATCAAGATGGAGTAAACATTACATATTAAAAATAAAGACGAATCGTACCTTATTGTGTGATATGGTGATGATTGAGTCGATGTGGGCCTGGATGTGGTTTCGGAACATCCGCACTACGTATAGTACCCAGGTTAAACATTATCCAGTATAAGAATCGGTCCAGAGAGCTGGTAGACATCCTACGACTGGATAATGTCCCGTCCCTTGGAAATTAAATTTGGAATATCAATTTGAATGTGAAGCCAATTGAAGAAGTTTTGAAGAGGTAGAACTCGACAGAGAGAGATCTACCTTGGGAGATATATTGTGAATCTTCCCACAGTCAGCTCACGGCACATGGGGCATCTATCCCCCACTCTGTTGGAGCATGGACGACAGAGTGTATGCCCACACAGTCGAAGAGCGATTGTTGGTAGATTCGCAAAGCAAACGGGGCAGGACACTTCGCGGGGTTGAGTGGCAGGGGTTGATCCGTTGGACGGCGCAGCGGTGTTTCTACGTCGGGAGTCCTCCTCCATGCGAGTAGCCGTCTCGTATAGGAAATCCGCGAGGATGCTGCGGATTTCCTCCCAAGCGGCTGGACCGGCGGCACGGAACTCCTCCTCCTAGGGTCTCCGCACCATCCACCGTTCGCTGTCGTAGACGGCTCCCTCACCGATGCCCTGCACCTGAGCGACTATACTCAGGGACCTTGACACCGCCCTCATTGCCTCCCATTGGGGATCTCTGTCCTGTAACATAGATAACGAATTAAACAGATGAAACACTACGGAGTGGAATGGATAATGGTAAGGAAAGAAACGTACTGCAGATGGTGAGAGCAGGGGTGGCGAGCCGACAGCCACTTCCATGGATATGAGGGACTCCTGTGAGGCGGGGTCGGGGGAGAAACCAGAGTGGAAGGAGCCACTACTGACGGGCGAGACTGTTGGTGGAGTAGACTGATTCAACCTCCGATAGAACTGAGAGAGATCCTCAGAGGACTGTCTCCGGGTCGAGGGGTTGCGTCGGAAGTCCCAAGAGTACTCAACTGTCAACAAAATATATCCATGTTTTGATTCTGTAAACAGAGCGAAACCTGCAATATAATATGAATGCATTGCCCTATATACTAACCGACATCGCCTCATCTGAGCTGGAATTAGATTCCTCCATCACCACCCTTTGAGTCGCCTCGTCGGGAAAAGTCGACGCCTCAGCTATAGCCCTATCGGCAGCAGCGATTAGACTCTCCTCAGAGATGTCAGAGGGGAGAGTGATGTTTGGGTTAGCATCACCGGTCCACCCGAGGTCGATGGTTGAGACTCTTCCTAAAGCACAAGTGAATTAATACATTGCCAGACTAGCGACGGCTAGTGGCTAAATATACTACAACACTCACCGCGTCAGTGATCTGCCGGGTCCTGCCACCGGTTGATGTCATTGAAGATAAATACACATTAGCAGACAGGTCTATAGTTAATACTGCACGAATAAAAAATAGGATAATGGTAATCACCTCTTCAATGCCGGCGCTTATGACATGCAGTCGGCCGCGCCGAGTGGTCACCCATTGCCCAGACCTGAACATCCTCTGGATCTGAGCCTCGTACTCGTTCTGAAATAGAGTTCGATTATAGGGACTGCAGCAATGCATAATTAGTACAATGCAACGGTAACAATGGTGTACTTACCCTGGTCACCTCACGCTGAAGGACAGGGAGTGTAGCCCGATCATCGCCATTATTCTGAAAAGAGAACAATAAAGTTAGAAAATCTGCCACACACCTAAGGAGTAAAAATTAGAGCATTGAAATGTGAGTTAACCATATTCAGGTGGACTATAGACCCGCTATCCGTAGTAAAGTATCGATCCCGGATAGCCCCGGGCACAGGAATCGGTTGACTCCTACGCAAACCGTTTGAAGTGGATGGTTGTTCCTAAAATAAAAAAAAAAACACTTTACAAGTTAGAAACAGTGTTGAGGGACAACTCGAGAGAACAATAAATAATCAAAACAATAATTACCTCGAGATCGTTGCCAGCCACCACCAACAGCAACATGGCGTAAACGGTAAAACTAGTTGCCACAGACATAGCAAAGCTATCACAGTTTTTTGGCATAGGATTTGGCTACTACCAGAGCACGCGCTAGACACAGATTATCGCTATTCCTAATGACTACGATACCTCTACGGGTCTTGCATTCTTCTTGGAAATTGTTATAAAAACCAGGTCTTACCCTACCACTACCAACAGGGAGATTGACACGCGTACACTCTACTCTAAACGTATCCGTAGATTTTACTGATTCTGAGTTACTCTGGATTATCCCCCCAAAAATTTCGAAAAGCACATCATCTTTGACCTGATCAGCTGGTCGAAATGCCACGTAGCCCGGATCTTTACTTTTTAAATTTAGACTGTGAAGGGTAAATCCGAGGTAGTCTGAATCTGAGCAGTTTGATTTCATGTCATTTACTATTTTAGAGAATCCCGTTCTTAGCCAATCAATTTCGTCAATGTTTTAAGGGACGGGATTGAATTTGAAGGTGGTCTTAACACCATATACCATATTTGTTATGTAAGTCTCGTTTTTACCTAGCGTTTTTACAGGATCCAACTCCATATCCATATATACAGGTTCAGAATCTACTTCAATATTTTTGTACGACATGTTTAAAACTAAGGATATATTATTTACAATAAGGTATTATAGAAACGATATTACGCTACAAAAGCAACTAAAATGACTAAAAAGCCAATATCCAAAACTGCTACTAGTAACGATAATAATTATTATTTAATTTAGATCAAGAAAAATAATTACAAGAATAGTATTGACGGTAATTAAAATAAATATAAGTAAAAGTAAAAATATTATAACGTATTAGATTGAATTATTTTACTCCAATAATATCAAAAGATCGTTTATTTATTTGTGTAAAACTCAGAGCGACACACGTCCTATCTCCCTGGCCTCCCGCAAGAATCAACTATCAACTATTTACATCCAATCAAGGACGCGCTTATTCCAGCCACTGGGGAAGCGCGAAATTTTCTTGTTCAGAACTGGCTAACTCAGATCTATTTATGTTACAGACTTCCTCTGATGACGTCACATATTGCTACGTGTGTGGTGAAGGTGCCACGTGCCAATGTGAATAGTTGTTTAGAAATAGTATAATAAATTAGTTTTTACCCAAAAAATGTTTTATTTTAAACTCCTGGAACCCCTATGCTCAGCTCTATACATCGACTCAATCATCACCACATCACACAATAAGGTACGATTCGTCTTTATTTTTAATATGTAATGTTTACTCCATCTTGATTACGCGGGAAACCGTAAAGTGAGGTTATGTTCTCCTGTTCCCGCCCTTTTCACAATTGAGGTTATGTTCCCCAGTTCCCGCCAACTGGGCGCAGCCATCTAAGAAAGTGAGGTTAGGTTCCCCTGTTCCCGCCAATTTTTTTTCCGCCAATTCATGGGCGCAGCTATCTTGAATACGCGGGAAACCAAGAAAGTGAGGTTAGGTTCCCCTGTTCCCGCCAATTCATGGGCGCAGCCATCTTGTAATTCCCTCCGTCCCACGTTTCTTCCTCACGTAGTGTGCACAAGAGTGTGAGGACCCAACAAATCACCGATTTTGACACCCCAAATCACCGATTTTACCAAAAAAACACCCAGAATTTGGAACGTTTTGATAGGATAAGAGTGTGAGGAGGGAATTTCTCCCTCCCATAAGAGCCCATGTTACGGCCCAAGGGGCGGGATGTCTACTATAGACAAAATATCCTAAATAGTTGAATAATAAAATAAAATAATTTTGTTTATCTCGATAGTTGAAACATAAACATTTGCGCTGAAAAATGTATATCTCGACAGAGTTAGTTCCATAATTTCCATTTATAATAAAAAATCTTTCTATATAAATGAATGAAGAGTAGCCTATAATGCCAACTGTTACAAGTGTTATAATAGAGGAGAAATTATTGATAACAGATATTTAGTTTGTAGAAATTGTAATTAAATTTTGTATGAAAGGCCTAAAACTAAGAAAAGAAAAAACAAATTAAGACATTTGAATAATCTGCTTAGAAAATTGCAATATGCAGATAAAAACAAACAAAATTTGTTACAGAATTTAGAAAAAAGAATGAAAAATTCGAATTATCTATTGTAAAAATTGAAAAAAATCAATATGTTATTTAATGAATATATCAGATTTGTAGGTTTAAATACACACACTTATTATGAAAATATATTAGCTGTATTTTTTCATTATCTGGATGTTGAATTTGTCTACGATATTAAGCCAGAAATCCTAGATGATTTTATATTACACTTGGAAAAGATAAATAATGAACCTTGTCAAACAATGAAGATGTTGGCAATTCCCTCGACTTCTCGAGTGATTGTTAGCAAATTCCATCATTTCCGTTTATAAGTTTTTAAAAAGATTTCGAAGATTTATAGTTTATTCGTAGCAGATTTGACATCATTTCCAATATATTTTACATTGATTCTAAGGAGATTTAACATTAAAACTGCTTAAGAAAGTAGAAGCAAACAGCTATAGATTCGGTTATTTTTGATTCGTGAATCCTCAGATTCATTTATGGTTTACTAGAGTAGATATATATATATATATATGCCGGTCCTAGATTGCTTTTTGAGACGAATGGATGTAGATTCGGTTAATTTTTCATTGAGATTTGCTGTGTTGTTTCTCAGCTTTATTTATGGTACATTGAACCGGACTTTACATTGATTTTCGGTCGGCTCTAAAAGTGCGCTAGAACCCCCATATTCATATCTACTAGTACGTTCAAGTGCTGTTTTTATATATTAATTTTATCTCTTATCAGGTGTATGAGAATTAAGTTATGTACAGTGCTTACGCAAGTCAATTATAGTTACAATAGTTATCAGACGGATTAATAATGAATTTGAACTTTATTATACATTTTTACATGCACCCACTCCTTAGGATATAATATTATTATATAAGACTAAGCATGCAGAAAGGTGTAGGAAATACAGTTAAACTATGTTTGACGACTTCTAAATTAATATTACAGATAGACTTTGATGTTACAGGAAATTTGAGAAATCACTTACAAAAGAAAGGTACATTAAAGACAACACGGTAATTATGATTTTGTTATATAATAACGTGCATTTTCTGTAACCGTATTTTGTTAATGTTTTCTGAGATAATATGCTACGATGATTGAAAGGGTTAGGGAACCCTTACTATAACATTTTGTGTTTATGAATCTGTGGATTTGTTTGCACGCCGTAGTAGAGTAAACCTCTTACTGAGCCTATCCTGGGTCGTTGTTTTCGGTCTGCCAAGGAAACTTATTCATTTATACTCGTGAACAGATTACCTCGTATCTTCCTATATATGAGAATAACTATTTTTGTGTCATGTATTCTATGATTATTACGCCTGCAAACCCACATTATGTTTATCCGTACTATTCTTTATATTTTATTAGCTTTAATACTACATTTGTCTTATAAACATAAGTGTCTTTTTATAAGAAGTAATTTTCATGTTTAATAACCATTTTGACTACATGTTAACTAATGAAAAATCAATGTTGTTCCACATCTTTCCCTTTTTAACCATACAAGAAATATAAAAAATACTAACTTTAAATATCCACAAATAACTACTCTAAAGGACTTAGTTCTATATCTATTATGTTTATAGTTATTGACTGAGCATGAGCGAAGCGTGTCACTTGAGGCGCTGGAAAAAGTCCGTATTTCACCTGTTTCTCCGCACGATATCTTGAAAAGACAAGTGGACTTGAATTTTGCAAGCACCTTCATTTCTATTTGCCTATGAGAAACAAACACCAAGTTTATTGATGGTTTATGTTACTTCATGTAATTGGGCATGGCAATAGTTAAACTTATAACGCAGAGTGATACTTCGTAATTGAATTAAAATATAAATTTGGAATTTTATAAATTATACTCAGCCTTATTGAGAGTTATTACAAGATTCCTCTTCCGTCTGTTTACCTGCCTATGTGTCTGTTTTTGAGGATATTAAAAAAAAACTAGTTGTTCTTAAGCTTTGAAAATTTATGTAACGTCATTTCTAAATAGGAAATGTTTTTTTCTTAACTTAAAAATGTGGCTAAGCATTTACATAGCCTAACTATCCACAGAATATCTTGAGAACGAATTTATCTATAGGCATTAAACTTCTCATGGTACTATATTTCTATATAGACCATGAAAGAGTTTGATGCAGGTTTATACATATCTATTAAATTGAAAATGTGGTTAAGCATTTACATAGCCTAACTATCCACAGAATATCTCGAGAACGAATTTATTAACGAGAACGAGGCATTAAACTTCTCATGGTACTATATTTCTATATAGACCATGAAAGAGATTGATGCAGGTTTATATACAGTGTGTACATAAAGTCCTGCACAGGTATAATATTTTCTGAACGATAACAGATACATCAACAAGATTTGGTACATCAACACTACACTTAAAAATCTACTTTTTGAAGGAACTATCAGTTTTCTGTATCATCATGGGGACGTCCCGCAAGGAGTCAGAAGGAAATCTTAAATAGGAGCATAGGTCAATATGCATATCATTTTAAAGGGCTTATCTAGCAGAGTTAATGCCGCAAACCGCACTCAAAAAGATTGATTCAGTACAAAATGGCGGCTGTTCAAAGGTTTTACTTGGTTACATTTTATTAGTAGCCATAACCCCAGTAAAGCAAAACTGCAACCAAACGAATACTGCACCTAAATACTACATTGTGCTTGTCAGTTGTAAAGAAGTGAATTATGATGTTAGTTATCCTCAAGGGTTACAAATTTGGTCCTAATATATTGATAACGGGGAAAACCTGATAACAGTAACAATTAGAAAGCTCTTATCTTTGGGTCGCAGTTTGGACTTTCCTATTAGCCAGTCTATTCATAGTAGGCTATTCTAGTTTTCTTTCTTGTTTTAGTAGTGCTGTCCAAACTTTCTATCAGTGCGCTTTAGTACAAAAGAGTTTATCGTATTGCTTGTAGTTCTTCAACTACACTATGTCGCTTGACGAACGTGAACGTATAACACTTCTTATTATGGTTGGTTGGGGAAACAACAGACGATCACACGAGGAATTGCGCATGGATAGTTATAAGTCCTATCACACAGTATGCTGGTAGATCGTGGACTTTACGTTACGGACAACACAAAAGGGTAAACCTCGAGGATGGCAAATATCGTGAAAGCTGGCGAACGGAGACGTCGTTTGGAGATGTATTGGGGCCTCCATTAAGTCAGATCCGGGAAAAACAAAAAAAAAATTGTTAGTAAAGATAAATACAGTGGCCCACACCCCGTCACTTTCCGGTATCTTTGGTACCCAGGTTCCGTCAGGCCTCCAATCTCGACTCAATGACCCGATCTTACATTGACTCCAACATTGGTGTCGCATTTGTCGTGTAGGAGGAGGATGGGCAGTGTTGAGGTACAAACTGACGACGACTACCTAAAAAGCAAGGACCAACTGAATGCTGGAATACTCCACCTAACAAGGAACCAGTCGGCGATTTTTATCTCATCCAACAGCTTAAGGAAGAAATTGAGGATCTCAATTCCACAAATGGAAGTTCACAAGAGACAATGGATGCTTACACCTGTACTGACGCAGTAAATAGCTACGACGACACATCTCTCGCCAATGGCTTGCCGGTCGGTATTGTTTGTCTACTGGAGGGTACGGGCTCTGCAGTTCAAAATGAAAGTTCTAATGACATCCGAGATTGCGAGATACTGCGTGAGCAATCACGTAATACGATTGAGGCACTACTAACTCTGTAAAGTGGGGCCTCAATACTGCGTGATGTACTTCAGCTTACAAAGCTTCCTGTTGCCGGTCATCTGATGAATGATTTAGGTGGACTCCAGTCCCCACTTACTCTATCGAACCGCTATTCCTTTCTGTCAGATATCTCTAAGCAAGATAACTTCATCATAATAAGATAACTTCATCAATACAAATTTATACTCAGAAAATTAAGCGGAAACGGGAAAAAGAAGAAGCAGCAACGGTACGGAAGAAAAAACAAACCTATTATAAAAAGTGTCCCGAGTAGCGAAAACAGACCGGAGGTATCGGAAGCGCGCCCCTCCCAAACTCGGAGCAAATTAAAAAAAAAAACATGACATGCCACTAGTGGGAAGAGAGACAAGATTTCGAGTACATGAATTATAATTAATGAGGTGGCAAACATTTTTGCACAAAATACAATTACTGCAGCACCACGGTGCACCGCGTAACTTAAAAACTAAATAACAACAATAAATAGAATTCAAATAATGACAATAACATAATAAATAAATAATATAATATAAATAACATAATAAATAGAAATTTGGTATATAAATAACATGATTTCAGGTATGGCAGTAGTAAATATAAAATTTTTAACAGGTAATTTTTTATGAACTGAGTGGAGGGAAAAGGTTGTAGAATTTCTAGGCCCACTATTTTTAAAAAGTAATTTTGTTTCAAGTTTGTAGCCGAAAATTAAAAAAAAAAATATTTAAAGCCAATTTTCGAAGAAGGCGGGGGCTTAGTTGCCTCCACGAATCCGAATTAAAGATGAAATCCTCCCCTTCAGGTCATGTAACTAAACTAAATAAATACTGGCTAATATACTGGCCCTCCTCCAGATCTAACATCTGGCAGCGCTCCATACAACCCAATCCTCTCAAGTGGTATAAGAAGAAGGGAAAAAACATTTTGGATCCAACCTTGTTCAAGATGAATACAGACGCTCCGGTTGGATGCCGGTACAGTAGCGCTGGCAGGGCGTGGGCATTCAATTTTGTTTCAATGTTGTTCGGGCACACTCGCCGCACCAGTCCCGCTGACGGCACTCACGGGGACCCTGCCGAAAGTAGTGGAGTTAGCCAGCCACGGGGAAACGGGACGAGCAGAGAACAGCCAGAAACACAGTAAGCTTCTGCCGAACGTGTCTCCGATCAGTAGCCGGTGCCGGTGAACAGCTGGTCAGTAGTCTAGTCAAGGTCAACCACCTGACCTCGACCAATCAGTCCAACCAGGCAGAAAATCAATACTCTGACGGAGTGACTCCCCCACCGACTGACAAGAGTGGCCGAGTGGGAAAGGCAAAAGACAAAATTGTCCAAACTGAGCCCCTGCTCAAAAGCATAATTTTAAATGGAACGTCGTATTCAGATGCCACAAGATAAAATCCCTCGTACAGTTACGTATTTACGGACAGTCAAGAATCTATACCCGTTCTTATTTACACAAATGTCACCGGACTGTCAGGGCTTTGTGAATGCGAGTTCAGGAGCGCCATCGAGTCTCGTACTCAACAATGTGACTGATATGGCTGGTGAATTCGGAGACGGGGATGTTGTGGTGATCGTGGCGGGCGCTAACGGTGTCACTTCGTGAAACGATTACGTGGCTTTGGTTCTTCCGGGGCAATCGCTACGATTCTTCAATAGTTCTTCAAGTTTAGGACAGGTTGTTTTTCTGTTCCACCCTCATCACGAGCATTGGAATGACCATCCGAAGACAGCTGTTCACAAAACATGGACAGCATCTCTACAGTCTGGGCACGCGTGACTTGTGTTAAAGAATCTGCGAGGCCATACGCTGGATATCGATCTACCATGATGTTCCAATCCGGCAAGCCGACACCTTCTCCAGCCCCTGTCCACGAAGTTCACCTAGCGGCCTCCAGCACGGAGAACCGCCAGCAAGTCTGCAACCGATGGCGTCGCCTTCTAGCTTCCCACAGAGGACAAACGTGGTGATGGGAGAAATTCATCGGACAACACCAAGTACTACAACCATCACGCTACCACACGTTACCTACGCGGAGGTGGTAAAAAACCGTTACGTCAATGCAGGTCCAGGATCATCGGGAAGAGTCATCGAAAGAAAATTGCATTTTCAAGAAGTGGACCGACATGAACTAACGAACAACATACATCTTAATGTTTACAAATCATTTAAAATTGTCCATAACGATTCATAAATAGCAACAAATAAATCAGACGAACTTTTAATTCAATACGAAGAGCTCAATCCAGATGTCTTTATTGTCTCCGAACATGGATAAACTGAGGAAACTAATCAACTTTTGCAAATTAATATTTTTAATGGGCTAAATCCTTTCAGATGAAAAAATCACAAAGGTGGGAGTGTCACTATCTTTTTGAAATCACAATCAAAATATACCTCTTTAAAAGTAATCCCAGCGTCAAAACTCTACCTAAAGATAGAAGGCAAAGAGGTGTTCGCGGAACACCTTAGAGAGTCGCCATTGTGATAGAGCGGCCTTAGTGGTGCCTTCTTCCAGGATTTTGAGGCTCTTCTTTGACATCTTCTCACCAAACTTTATAAATTTCATAATTACAGGGGAATTTACCATTAACGTATTGGACTCCAACTCAGAGTTTTAAAGATAGCTTGCATCCGTAAATTTGACCTGATCTGTGAACTGGTAGGCGACCTGGGTGACTGCGGTGTCGAGAACTATAACTGACAACGTGATCAAAAACATCTCTAACTGCTTGGTATCGGTTGTGAATACAGCTATCTCTGACTAATACGCTCAGAAGACGTAATTATGGGCTTCTCTTTGAGGGAGGACGCTTCTCAAATCATGCACAGAAGAGTTGTTAGGCCCCAATACGTGGACATGCTTAAAATAAATCTATATCTTTAAAATTGGGAATTTGCAAATAATAAACAATAATACTAATGGTTCACTGCATTCAGTGATATTTTCAACTATCACTGGAATGTAAAAATGAAACTCAAAAACGCAATCATACAGAGTGAAATCCCAAAGAAATTCGGGGAATTTTGTTATCAAGAGAAAAGTTGAGATTCTACTCAGAACTAATAAAACCTCAAACAAATGAAAAAGTACAAAAGAATATATAGTACGGTTATTAGAGCTGCACAATTACCTAACCTGAATGCCATTCTGAAAAAAATTAAAAACTTTGTAAAATATCTTAGAATATATTAATTAATATTTCAAAAAACGAACCCCTTTTCATACAATTTCAATTATTAATAAAGGGAAAAATCACAAGGGATTCCAAACTGTAGCAACAGAATTTAATAAGTTTTTCAGCTGTAGCTTACCAAAGCAAATGTGATAAACCAAGATCCTCTTAGCAGGGATCATAAGATATTTGTAACCAGAAACAGCTGAAGATATTAATGGAACATGTATGTGGCTGATCAACCAATGTTTCAAGAGAATTGTTAGCCAATTAATTAATCTTATTAACCTAGTGCAGGAAAGCGGCGTACTTGCAACAGAGTTAAAAATGGCCAACGTGGTTCCGGTCATTTGCAAAGGATTACCGGCCTGTTTTAATTCTGCAGTATTAAGTTAAGTTTGTGAAAGGAATTTTTTAGGAAAATTTTTTCTGATTTATTCAAAAACATAGAATCCTCACTGGTTTGGGTTTAGGACAGGGAAGTCAAAAATTGATTGAGATAAATGATTGACTTTATCCTCGAATACATGGAGAAACGTCAATAGACGCATGGCATATTTATTGACTTGTCTATTGCCTATAATTGTGAAAATCACGACATCTTATTGAACAAACTCGAGCGTTACTGTGTGAGGTGTTTTCCATCGTTGGCTTGTCCTATTTACAAGACAAAAGCCAATGTGTCCAAATTGTTAATTCAAAGTCTGCAATCACCAAATTCCCCCATAGAGTCCCTCAGGGATCTACGAATGAAATTGTTTACTGTTAGCAAATAGAAACATAAGAGTTTCTCTTAAAAACTTTTACACTAAGAAGGGTATGTAACAATCGCCACTGTTGGCACTTCTGCCTTATAATTTCTGCCGACTTCTATTGTGCTGCGATTGTTGAGGTCATTAATATGAATTATAATTGTGGTATTAATATGCATTATTACTGTGGCATTATCATGCATATTTTTAGGTTTTAAACATGCTGTAGCGTACTGTAAACATCGTTTTACGCCGAGTAAACTCCTCTTAGTGGTACGTTCTAATGAGTAATATGGAAATCAGCGGAGGTCAGCTAAGTATCCGAGCAATTTACATGAAGAGATGTCAAGTGTGGATGTAACAAGTGAACAACAAAATAACAATTGTAGGTCGTGGAGGGTAATTATATCGTTAGGTGGAATACTAGGTTGTAACTACTGTACATGTATATAGAGCGAGTTGTTGTCTAGGGTGGAGCTTGTGCATATTTAACTCCTTGCCACACCACCCCTTCTCCTCTATACATGTGAAATGTAGGGCACAATCGAGCCCTGGCTAAAGCAAACTTCCCTGGTCGATTATACACATGTTTTTTGGTAATATTTTTCTAGAATAGTTTTATTAAGTGGACGCGATCGTGTTTACATCCACAATAGTTGTAAAATAAACCGGTGGTAACTTAATTTATTGTTTTCAAACCGAACATCTACAAATCACTGTCACAATATTTTTGAACTTAAAATATTTAGTATCTATTTTAAAATAAGTGCAATGTTTGATTATACCATGAATCTATTATTTATTCAGTATCACAAGATATCAAGATTTATTTGTTATATAATTGATGTATTAATGTATTTTATCGTTAATCGTTTATTTACACTTTTACTTTTTTAATGAGAAATGAGAAATGAGGAACTTTATTTCACACAGTAAGTATTATATAAGTACATATTTGTAAGTGAAATATGTTCCCAGGAAAGGCATATGCCTGTGTGCTGGGAACGAGCTCTAAAAGTCTACTAAACAAATATCAACCATAAAGTAAAATATAAATAAAATATTTGAATTAATTCAAAGAAACAAAGAATTAAATTTAACTCTTTAAAAATTAAATTTTTATGAATAGGTTTAACATAACTTAAATTAGCGAATTAGTAGATTAGAAAAGAAAAGGTAATACAATTTGAGACTACTTATTCCATAAGCTAATTACAATTACCTAACCTGTAAAATTATGTAACACTGTAAAATTTTTGGCATCTTTTCGTCCTGCATGTGAAACCATCAACAAATACAAGACGAATCAGCAATTTCTCTATCTCTTTCTCACTCTCTCCTTTCAGTCAATCTCCCTCTCACTCCCTTTTACACTTTCACTCACACACACACTCTCCTCCCACTTTCTCACTCATTCTCTCTCACACTCATCCAGCCGCTCTCTCTCTCTCTCACACACACACACACACACACACACACACACACACACACACACACACACACACACACACACACACACACACACACACCGCACGCACGCACACATAAACGTACGCACACATACACCCCCACACACCACATTACTCTTTAGGAATATATAGAAACAATAAACCGTTCAACACCTTCTCTACACATTTCAACTAACCATTTGTTTACTAATGTTTTGTAACTATTTATTCTTAGGACATCGTTAACTTTAAGGTGTTCGGGTAAATTTGCATGCAACATGTTAACTATGTAAAACGAACAGGTTTTGTTAACAGATTTCGATAATCTAGGAATCACTGAATATTTTGCACTGAACGAGTACGGTAGTGATGGCCTAGAGTTGTGAAAAGGGTAAACTTGTTGTCAAAAATATATAAAATAAGGGTTCTTACATAGAGTTGATTTAGATTGAAAACTTCATCGAAAATTAAGTTTGTTGGGTATCTTCTGTCTTTCTGTAAGATAGATTTAATATTAGCCTTCTGTACTATTTATAATGGATTAATTACATTTTCATTTGCTCCACCCCAGGCGATTATTCCAAACTGTAAAACCGATTGAACATAAGCATAATACACACATTTAACAACGTTCAGATTAACCACCCGGCGCAAATTAGCTAAAACAAATATGAATTTTCTAAGCTTATTCCTTATTGTAATGATGTGTGGGGCCCAACTCATTCTCTTAAATGTCACTCCTAAATACTTATATTCGACCACACTCTCAACACACTGACACGTTGTGCGTAATAACTTATACATCTACGCGGGAAGCCCACCCCGCCACTATTACTTAAAAAATAGCTTTTTGACTGTATATGGAATTTTACACTTCATATCGTTTAACCATAACGTCAGTTCACCCACAAACCGTTCTCGGTATTTTGTTACATCAAAAAATGGAATGAAATTCTCACTCCGCGACGCGACGTGAATATTTCATAATTATTTTCTTATCGTGAATTGAGCGCACTAAAAGTGACCTTTATTTAGATATCGGCGTTTCAGTTTGACGCAAAATATAAACAGGTATAAAATTGTACTTCCGTCAGAAAGTGCAAATGTGGTCAATGTAATTTACTTATAGGCTAATAAATTTATATGCACGTGTATGACTACTACTGGTTTGAGTGAATTTTATTTCCGACGCCTATGTTGAGTTTGCCTTCTTGCCACGTTCAAAGATATACATTAAAAGTTTATATGTATGGCTATTCTAGTTTACTTTCTTAGATATTGACATTAATTGTTAGATATAATATTAAAATGCACGTCTAAAGGTACGTTTACAATGACACTACTGGTTTGTTTCCTTTTTAACTGAAAAACATTTGTAATATTGTAGAATATTTAGAACTCGAATTAGTAAATTAATTCAAAAGCACGGTACAGCGGATCTAGTTTCATAGAGTTTTCGGAGTCAAATTCTGACCATCTTATGTTTAGGGATATTTTTTTAAAATAGATAAGTACTTACTTAATGGCTGAAATCTAAAACGGCGTTAAAAATATATTCACTCACTATAAATGTAAACAAAAAATTTTAAATAATAAACAATTTTTACACAAAACATTTGATAATTTTAGAAATGCTGTTTTACTTTATATTTAACCCTCCGTGAGTCGCATGAATTTCAAAAACGCGAGAGGTCGCACACGGAGGTTACTTCCAGGTGACTAAATTAAATGTTATTTTCACGAAACTTAATACTTTTTATTTACAGTAATTTCAAAACAGTATGTAGAATCATATAAAAAAGGTAAAACTTATTTTAGTACCAAAATTATAGTAAAAAAATATGTGTGTGAGTGTTGAAATTACAATACATTTTAAATCAAATAAATTAACAAATGTAACCCTGATACTGTATATACAAAAAATGTCGTTTGTTAACGAAGTTTCTGATAACATACTAATCATGAAAAGAATACAATAAAAAAGAAAAGTACAAAAAAATTATATAATAAAAACAAAGAAGATTGATACACTTTTTCTGACTACTAAATCAGAGCTTATTCTGAGTCTGTGTGAACTTCTTCCTCACTTACTGCGCGCAGTTGACACACATCACTGGTGCAGAGTGCTCACGACAGATGAAGTTTTTGCAGCTGTTACATCTTGTTTTGGGACAAACGGTTTTTTTCCTCCAGTTGCATGAGTAGCATCTACCTGAAGTGTCGTCATCAGCGGGTGCGGGGTCGTGCCTCTTCTTCATTCAAGTCCAACATCTGTCGAAGCCTTTTCTTGGTTGCAGTTGGAGTACTTATTACAGTTATTCTTGTTGCCATGTGTTCTCTGCATAGTTCTTTGGCTAAAGTTCGTAAAAAAAGTCTTCGCTTAGCCACAGGAGAGTTCACATTTTCTTTGTGAATAATGAAATGATTCAATCCACCTACATTCAGCATTGAATAAAAGATCACCATAGACCATCTGTTTGAGATTCTTGCTACATCGTAATGTGAAACGTATTTATCCACTGTATCAACTCCTCCTTTGCTACAGTTATAGAAGAGTATTACCTCTGGCTTGCCATAGGTAGCTGAAAGCTTCATCTCTGTCTACAGCTGCGTCCGTCATGCATGGATGATAACAAAACAACCTTTTTATTTTGTTTTGCTTTGTAAGACACTAAAGTTCATGTCTTTTTTGAAACCAAATTTAGAGCTTCCTACGTCTCCTTGTTTTTTGTCCACAAAAGCTGGGGGGAGTTCTTTTTTATTTATCCTCAACGTACCAACAAGTGTTAGTTGGTGATTCCTCAAAAGGTCGACACAAAGAGGTATGGAGCAAAACCAGTTGTCGACCGTAACATTACGTTTACTGCCTGATATTGGTGCTACAATACGTTCAACGACAGACTTTCCAGAGTTATTGACCTGGTATGGACCGTCTGGTTGTTTTCCAGGGTAGATTTTCTAAATTGTTGGTGTAAAATGATTTGGCACAAACAGATGAAAAAAACCTTAACTCCGTACTTTGCAGGCTTGTTTTTTATATATTGCCTGAAAGAACATTTGCCCCTGAATTTTAGTAGCATTTCGTCAACAGTGACAAACTCGCTGACGACATAATTTTCTTGACATTTTTGCACAAACTGTTCGAAAACTCTTCTTACTGGAGCCAGTTTATCATTGACTTTCCTTCGTGGCCTGGTACGAATATCATCGAACCTCAATGCTCTAAGCAGTAATTTGAAACGCCTAAGACTCATGGCTAGTCTAAAGAAATTCAATTCCGCTACCATCTGCTGCCCATAGGTCTTCCAAATTTAAATGAGAGGCTTTGTATAAGCCAGCTAAATACAACAAACCAATAACACATTTTATTTCTTGAGGTGTTGTATTGGTACAGTCTCTTTCTCTGTTGTAATTACTTTTATTTTTATCAATCCAAATGTTCGTTGCACTCAGTAATTTCTTCAATCATTTCATTACTAAAAAAAACAAACTCCACACTTCCAGAGGAGTATTAGCATTTGTTGCAGCATTACTGACGTGTCCCATTCTCATCAGAATAATATCCTTTGTCTGTTGCGATTTTGTGGCTTGGGTTCTACATCCCATAACATCTTACGATTTTACTCATGAAAGCTAACTTATTGTTTTGTCTGCGTACAATTTCACCGTTTAATCTTTCAGCAATTGGTAAAGCTTCTAAATCAGAAAAGTCATCATCGTCTAGTTCTATTTCACTATCATCACCTAAGTTATTTTTCTAAGTCATTTGGAATATTATCATTTACCTCATCTCCAGATTCATCAGGATCATCAATAATTCCATCGTTGACTGCCGCGTCATCGTCAAAAACCAATACTCTAGGGAACACTCCTGTGGGTCGTTTGAACTTGTAATTCTTCTCGTTCCACACTTGCCAAAAGGCGAGCAATTCTTCTTTCTTCTTCCGTCTGATTCCATTTCCACAACGATAAAAAAATTATATAAAAAAAATGACTATACAAAAAAAACTAACAATATATACACATAGACTAAATTATATACAAAACAGTAAAAGCAAACAGCACGCTTTGAAGTTTAGTTCTATTTAGCACCAGTGCGCGAGAAGTCGCATACGGAAGTTGCCTCCGGGTGAGGACAATACACGAGAAGTCGCACACGGAGGTTACCTCCAGTCCACTACGAAAACTGAACTGAACTAATAAGAGAAAGTCCGGCAGGGTTGGGGTTGTTGTCTTTAGTTCCAGGAAGGAGGCTCGTGAGGTACGGCGGAGCGCCGACACCACACAACCTCACAAATGTCATTTATACTGAAAATCGTAGCTACCCGGAGGTTACTTCCGTGATGCGACTCACGGAGGGTTAAGAATTTTAGAGGCATTATGTTGCTAGTGTAAAGACCAGTGGGTTGTAGTCCGGAGGGATTTTAGAAATAAGAATTTGCATATATTCATTCCAGGGTAACGTTTAATAAATAATTCAAATTACTTAATTATGGTAATTACTGTTCATATTTAAAAATTGAATGATAGAAGATTTAAAAGTTTTTGTAGGCTGAAGTGTCCTGCGAAAAAAAATTACAAAATACGGAAGGTACACATATATGTATTTTATTATAAAGTGGTCTAAAATTCAAGCTTTTTAAGATAAGTTATTTTAAACACATAAATACATCATTTCTATACACCTTCAAATATTGTTTGGTTATATAAGCAACTTAACTCTTTTATTTGCAGTTTCCAATGTGCAGGAGCTTTGAGAACTGTGATCTTCAAAGTTTAATTGGTGGATATCCCTGAAAACTTTGGGGTATGAAAAATAGATAGTAGCCGATTCTCAGACCTACTGAATATACATATAAAATTTGGAAAAAAAACGGTAAAGCCATTTCGGAGGAGTAATGTAACTAACATTGTGACAAGAAAATTTTATATACAATATAAAATCAATACCATTTATTCAAACTTCTATTTTCTCACCAACTTCTAAAAATGATATACAATGATAAATCATTTATATACATTTAAAAGAATATACAAGGTTATACTATTCGTCCTGTTTTTACGTTCCTTTTTTATGTATTTCAATAGATTTTTTACAAAATTATAGAACTGTATTTTATCATTTGTTTTGAACGAAAAAGGGCTGCTCCATATTGGTCATACATACATGATTTCGGGATTAGACAGGTATCTGGCCGGGAAATTACTTTGGAAGTTTTACATGTTAAACCATATAAGGAAGCCAGGGCATGCGGAGATAATCTTTTCTTAGAATTATTACAATTTACTCTAGATATATAACGAAACATCATTTTAGTGTTTGTCTTCAGTATTACGTCCCTTGTAGAGGACATCAAAAGTCCGACCCAGAGCTACGGGACAAGATTATGTGCAGAGGTTGTAATTTTCAAATCACTATAAATACCTCAAAGTGGCTGCGAAAAGTTTGATAATCTACACCTGGGCTCCACATCTAGCTACCGTAAGAGTCCCTCGAAACATGACAAATTATATTTGTTATATAATAACATTAAATTACCTCATATATTTACTAATGACAATGGTCAGAGAAAAGCCTTATTAGAGGCAATAAAATATCAGTTCTAGAGAAACGGTATAGAATTAAGTTACCTCAGATGTGCTTAATAAGTTTTGTATTCAACATCATGGTTATAGAAATCACTCCTGTAGAAGGATTTTGAAACACGACATAGAGTAAAAGGTGGAATGATTTAGAGATATTTAGTTTTCTTCAAATAACGATAAATTATTTCAAATATGTAGGAAACAAATTTGTGTAATGGTAATGTAGTCCTTCTTGTATGAGTCCTTTGAAACATAATATGAACTAACGAGGAAAACAAAGATGCAAAGATATAGTTTTCTTGCAATTACTAAAAATTACCTCGGTGATGACTATGTTTAATGTTCTGTTTAATGTCCTGAGTAACCACCATATCTCGGTACAAGATTAGGTGTGGAGATTGTAATTTGTCAAATCACTATAAGTTACCTGAGACTTTTTATTTGTCTACTACAGGTTTCAGAAATCACTCTTGTAGCAGTACTTTGAAATATTACATTGAGCAATGAAATTTTATGATACGCCGAGTTATCTTCTTATGACTATAAGGCACTTCATAGATGTTATTGTACATATTCTAGGTTTTACTAATTGTCCAAGTAACCTTTATTTTTGAAATGGCGTATAGGACAGTTACCTCAGAGCTATTGTAGAAAGCTTCACAGTCTACATCAGGTCCCCTGAAAACACAAATATATGACTTATTTGAAACATAACATCGAGCAATGAGACTTAATAAGTTCTGTAAACTACTAAATTATCTCACAAACGATATGGAACAAAATATATTTATAAAATAAGGTAGAAAACAACAGCTAAATTTAACAGGTTCTTACAAAATTATAACATATATTTGAAACAATCTATTTTCTTTGTGAATTATCACATTTCAAGAGAACGGTGTGGCCTTTATGTTGGAGAGACAAACCCTTGCTTAGTTCGCACCCAGGGCTCAATATAAACCTATGTACCGAAATTTAATGTCTATATTACATGGTTTAAGATGCTAGTTGAGGAAACAGTCAGTTAGTCAGGACATATCCTTATGAAAGGTTGTTATCGTATAGAAAATTCACAGTTCCTAGTACTAACAATACCAGTGTATTCCTCCGCTTAACAAATCTTGGTGGATTACACCGTTTTTAGTACAGAAACTATTAGAGTATTTCTCTGTTTCATATATCTCTATGTATTGAACCATTTAACTTAATAGTTATGAGCACCGCAATATTTCCTGCGAACCCTCGATTACCTGTCGATACTGGTTACGACATGCCCACAAGAAATATGTACTAAATTTCACGTCATAAAGCTTCATAAATTACTGTATATAATAATTTAAAATACTCCCAAAACAAATAAATCTTACACATATGACGCCGCTAATACGCCTCAAATGGTGTGAACGCTCTTCAGAATTTTACTTTAAGTCTACGGCTACTACAAGCCAGCTCTGACTACCACTCTGCATCAGGATAACGGCTCCTGTGACTGCGGCGAGTCAGGCTCCCTGTCCTTCCTTCGGCACTCTCTGTTACCTTCACCGTTAGGTAGCGGTCGCAGTGCAGTCTTCAGTCACCAACATGTAATTGACGGCATCAGAATGACAGGTCCTGTGACTGCGGCGAGTCAGGCTCCCTGTCCTTCCTTCGGCACTCTCGCTTACCTTCACCGTTAGGTAGCGGTCGCAGTGCAGTCTTCAGTCACCAACATGTAACTGACGGCAACAGAATGACAGGTCCTGTGACTGCGGCGAGTCAGGCTCCCTTTCCTTCCTTCGGCTCTCTCGGTTACCTTCACCGTTAGGTAGCGGTCGCAGTGCAGTCTTCAGTCACCAACATGTAACTGACGGCATCAGAATGCCAGGTCCTGTGACTGCGGCGAGTCAGGCTCCCTGTCCTTCCTTCGGCACTCTCGGTTACCTTTACCGTTAGGTAGCGGTCGCAGTGCAGTCTTCAGCCACCAACATGTAACTGGCAGCATCAGAATGACGGCTGCTGCGACTGCGGCGAGTCAGGGTCCCTGTCCTTCTTGACCAATTAAAAAATGGTAGACGGTATCAGAATGACAGGTCCTGTGACTGCGGCGAGTCAGGCTCCCTGTCCTTCCTTCGGCTCTCTCGGTTACCTTCACCGTTAGGTAGCGGTCGCAGTGCAGTCTTCAGTCACCAACATGTAACTGACGGCATCAGAATGACAGGTCCTGTGACTGCGGCGAGTCAGGCTCCCTGTCCTTCCTTCGGCTCTCTCGGTTACCTTCACCGTTAGGTAGCGGTCGCAGTGCAGTCTTCAGTCACCAACATGTAACTGACGGCATCAGAATGCCAGGTCCTGTGACTGCGGCGAGTCAGGCTCCCTGTCCTTCCTTCGGCTCTCTCGGTTACCTTCACCGTTAGGTAGCGGTCGCAGTGCAGTCTTCAGTCACCAACATGTAACTGACGGCATCAGAATGCCAGTTCCTGTGACTGCGGCGAGTCAGGCTCCCTGTCCTTCCTTCGGCACTCTCGGTTACCTTTACCGTTAGGTAGCGGTCGCAGTGCAGTCTTCAGCCACCAACATGTAACTGGCAGCATCAGAATGACGGCTGCTGCGACTGCGGCGAGTCAGGGTCCCTGTCCTTCTTGACCAATTAAAAAATGCTTAAAGCTGCCGAGAATTAAGTATTCAAGCCATTGACATACTCTCTTATTTTCATTAATAAAACACTGAATACTTCGTTAAGCAGAGAAATTTTGAGTTAGGAAGGAATTGCTTTCAATATTAATTTGTTCAAATTTAAAAAGGGAATAGGGTGTGGGCTATAAAACTAATTTATTTTAGTTGTAAAGGTAATAAACCTTTCTAATATTATATATTAAAATTTAAAACTCAATGTTACTTCCATAAGTTTGAAATTTTTTACGTGCACTTGACTACTTTGAATAAGATATCGGTGTACTTAATATGAAAATTAACAGTGTGTCCCTCTTTTAGGGCTCTAAATAATGTGCGCTAAAGGAATGCTTCGTCACGTGTTGAGCAATTCGAATAATAGGAGTATAAAAATGCGCTATATTACCGTAGGTTTAAAAACTTTAAAACTATTGCACTATTTTTTTAAGTAATAATATGTGATCGTGGTTGTTTGATAATTTGGACGAAGGAATTGTGTTCACGAGCTAAGTTAAAGTTGTATGTATTTTGTTCACACCTTTTAAGTTTTCTGTATAGTTCCGTGTGATGAATCATATTTCTTCGCTTATGTTCAAGAGTTATAATATATAAATATACGTGTAGTTACATTATTTTTTAGGCATGTCCCTGAACAATAAAAATTTAAACTTTTGAGATGTTGCTAACTAAAACAGTGAAACCCGCTTTTCAAGAGTGACTGTAAATAAGTTTCTTGATATAATACAACAAGTTTTATGAAGAAATAAATCAGTTACTGTTTTAAAATGAACCAATACTAATTAAAATTACCTTTATGTTTGATTTTTCCACAATTCTATTAAAAACAAACCTTATAATAATGTTGAAAAATGTCTAAATCTAATCTGAAGACTCGAAATTATACACATGCTTTGGTTTGTAAAGACAAACAAAATAAGTAAGTAATGTAATTTATGTTAGCATTTTTAAATTGTGAATTATGGTTATTGGTAATCTACACAAATTTAGTCTCATACAACAATAAAAATTATCTGTGGAACTTATTATGTTTTCAAAAAGAATGAAAATACAATGTTTTATCTTGATAACTGATTATAAAAAATGCATGTATAGTATGTTACGTGTTGAATTTTAGTTTCTCATCCACTTTAAATAAAAAAAATAGAACTGAATACTGATTTCACCACATAATCTGGATTGCAAACGTTGAAATGTATGTTACACGTTATAGTGACATATTACAGTAAATATATATTTGAAATTCAAAACTCAAACAAAGGACTTTACATGTCATGTGCTTAAAATCATACGAACTAAATATAACACGATTCTGAAGAAGTTACAAAATAATAATCTCTTGTGGAAAATTCATTTGGACACAGCTTGATGTAACGGGTGTCACTGAAGGACTATTGTATTGTTACCGCTCAGTGTAAGGCAAAACTGGTGTCTATATTCATAGCCGCCAGACATATCAGCTGGCTGATCGCTCCGATACGATCGTTTCCTGATACCGTTTCTGTTGCTATTATGAGGTCCACTCTTGTTCAGTGCGTTGTTTGCTTTAATTTCAACTACGAAACAACATGAAGTATACGAAACAACATTACATTTCAAATACCAAAATATGAAATTATATCAAAGAGTAAAAATTTAAATTACAGTATTTTCGTTTACATTTGTGATTAATTGTAAATAACTGTTTTCACCTCCACGCAATTTCAAAAATCAAAGTCCGTAGCGTACTTAGTTATATAGTCCTGTACTATTTTTCCAACGTAAGTAGGCATCAGATACATATTATTTAAGTTTTTATGTTTAAGAGAATCAGAGATCAAGAGGCCGACGCTTACATCTGGTTTTACGCGTATAGGAGCATTTCTGGTTCTAATGAATTAAATTGTTTTGCTACAGCCGAGTGTTTATTTTGTTGCTCTGATCAATGAAATATATACAAAGGCCCATAAACCTACTTTAGTAAACAAACGTTATATGTATTTATTCAGCATTTCAAATGTACTCCCTGTCTAAAATACTTCCAGTGCCATATTCGGGTTTGGCCTTTAATGTCTAATCTAGAATATATATATTTCTTTACCCCATTTTGAAAAAGGTGAAGATTTTACATAGATATATCATTCCGAATATATCTAGGCGTATGTATAAATAATATATATATATATATACGTACGCCTGGATACTTTCGGAATGATATATCTATGTAAAATCTTCACCGTTTTCAAAATGGGGTAAAGGGGGTCACTTTAAATTTTCCAATTGCAACCCCTATATTGTGACATATCATTTTAAAAGTCTATTCAATGGAAACACAATTAAATGAACAAAACATCTCTATAACGATCGTAGTGAAGTAGGGGCAAATAAGTCATTACATTGTAATGTCACTTTGTCATTGTAATGACCCGGGACTTTTTGGACCCAAACTCTAGCCATCTTTGAACGGCTGTCATTTTTGACTCGGTTATCACTTTGAGATCGGGTTTGCGGCTCTGTACTCTACTAATAAAGACCTTTTATTTGATATTCATATCAACCTATGCTTACATTTAAGATTTTCTTCTGACTCCTAGCGGGCCGCCCCCCTGAGGAAGTAGCAGATCACTGAATATGTGATAAATATAGATTTTTATGTCCAGTAACTTTGTGTAAGGTTTAGTAGCTCTATTTTAAATATTTGTAAAAAAATATTTAACCGACCCGGGACTTTTTGGACCCAAACTCTAGCCATCTTTGAACGGCTGTCATTTTTGACTCGGTTATCAGTTTGAGGTCGGGTTTGCGACTCTGTACTCCACTAATAAAGATCTTTTATTTGATATGCATATCAACCTATGCTTACATTTAAGATTTTCTTCTGATTCCTAGCGGGCCGCCCCCCTGAGGAAGTAGCAGATCACTGAATATGTGATAAATATAGATTTTTATGTCCAGTAACTTTGTGTAAGGTTTAGTAGCTCTATTTTAAATATTTTAAAAAAATATTTAACCGACCCGGGACTATTTGGACACCCTGTATACTACGTAAAGGGATAAGTTGGGCCCCTCAATGTCTTACCAAAAGATATCACGCATGGATTGTGTTGATGTGCGCAAGACAATGTGTCCCTACAAATTATTATTTTGCGTTTTTTGCGCATAAAGTTTGCTAGAAACGGCATAAAGATGTTTTTAGTAAAATTTTGTTTCTATTCAATACACCTTAAAAATTTCTTTGTAACAAGTTAGGGGTTGCAATTTGTAAATTTAAATTTAGTCCTTCTTACCCTCTTTTACTATATATGGATACACAAATGAAAACAGTGACAATTAAAACAGATAATTTATTTTTGATGCTGTAAAGATTGTTTGCAAAGCATGTATTAAAACCTGTTAAAAAACCAACTTAATGAACATCTCTGTGAATATTTGCAAACATTGTCTAAAAAATTATATACAAATTGAATTAATGTATGTGTGTGTGTGTGTGTGTGTGTGTGTGTGTGTGTGTGTGTGTGTGTGTGTGTGTGTGTGTGTGTGTGTGATAAATCAAATTTTAACTTATGTTTCAGCGTTTTTCAGGAACTGCAGCTGAATCATCAAAGAATTTTTGAAAGTGCAAACAGCTGTTTATTGTAAATTCAAATTGGATTACGACGTATGTACTAGTATCTATTATTTTGAAATTTGAAGTTTACTGGGAATTTTGTCCAATATATTTCTTAGTATAAAAATTTCTTAGTTTTCACGGAAAAATTAAAAAAGAGAATCCAAATATGTCAACCCGTTACAGAATTTAGCTCTTAGCAACACTATTAGAGATTCGGTTTTATTTATATTAGTAGCTATTTCCCGTGGCTTCGCACGCACGTTTCAAAATTTCTCCTTATGCTGTTTAGTAGGAGAACTTATGATGTAATATTAAATTATTGTAATAGGAGTCCTATGAAATGTTTCAAACTTAACTAGGCATATATCAGTTTGATATTATTGAAGTGTTCATGGTTAAGAGCAGTTAGGGTTTGCTGAATTATTCATGTTTTGCACGTATACGAGGACTTCTGGTTCTAATTAATTATAATCCATCAAATTTCCAGCATCACAGCATCGTAGAAAAGGAATAATTTAGGTCAAAGTTACTGGAGAGAAGGGTTTAAGCATTTACAGTGTTCACTTGTATTAGTCTCATAAGTCCATGTGCATATGGACTAATAAATCATAATTATTTATTTAGCATAGAACTGGGAACCCTTAGATATTTATCAATATAACTCATTCAACATTTTTATCGTTTCTTCTCTCTCCCTGTATATAATTTACTTAAGACAGGAAATTATTTACTTAAATGTCTCATTGATTGACTTATATTGAGAACTTCTTTAAATATATTCGGATAATAATTTCATATCGTCGTCCTAAAAATAATTTAGCCTTCAAAAATAAATTCACCTTAGTCGTGTAAATTGTGCTAATAAATCCAAAAAATCCCAATAGCAAGATAAGCAATCGCAACGAAATATAAAACTTCTTGACCGTGTAGTGAATGTGAGAAATTACTATTAAATTAATATTCATCTAAAATTATATAATAAGGTTAAAATAAGTTTATAAATGTATTCCAAATGGAATCTTGGATTTTAATTTGAAAACACACTTATATAACTGAAAATTATAAAATATTCCACTACATATCACGTTTGGATAGACGTTTTTTTACGTTTCACTGGTGTTCAATGAAACCAATTTCCTCTCGCAATTCAAACAATTATTCTCTAGGGCTTCCGTTTCCCACTGTCAGTGAACATGCTAGTGAATTATTACTACGCTTGCAGAGTTTAAAAGGCAACTAGCAATTACCAATAAAAATGTTTCTTCACTTGATATTTAACAATTATTATTCTAAATATTGACGTACTTAGTACATATGTCATTTAGACTATCGTACACTAGTGACCAGTTAAATAGAGAATGGGTGTCGAATTTCAGCTTATAATTGCCTATTTCGCCACGGCAGAAATCTCAAATGAGAATTGGATAAAATCTAAACACGTTTTTGGGTAATTTGTAATTAAATAAATGAATGTTAATGTTTTAGAAAGTATCTCTTAACTTTCTTTCTTTCTATATTTTTCTCCATTTACCGAAGTATCAGATTGAATAAAATAATTTAAATTTGAAAGAAACTATTTTAACAATAAAGTATATTCGATTTGTTCAGTACAGTTTTTATTAAATTTAATACTTTTGTTAATATGTACTATTCATAGATTTATATGTAAATTATTTAATTTTATAATAGTATTGTTTTAGTTTTCTTTTCAAAATGTACAAACTCATGCCATTACTCTCGTAAAAAAAAAACGAAAAAATGGCACAGAGGATTCCAAAAAAACTGTATTTATAGTATAAAATGTAGTTGCAACGGGAAATACATAGGCGAGACGAAAGGACCATTAAACGTAAGTTTAAATGTAAAAAAGGAAAAAAAAAAACAAGAAAGGGTACAACAGAAAAGTCAAAAATTGCACACCATTGCTCGTCTGAAGACCATCATGTGAATTGGAATGAAGCCAACATAATACATCGGGAACCTCATTTCTTTAAAAGGAAATTCATCGAGGCAACATACATTAAATTGGAAGACCACCCAATTTATCAACTATCAGTCGAGATTAGACTGTTTTGGTTGCCAATTCTCAAAAATAAACTAAAAAGAAAAGCCAAAGTATCAAACTGATTAGATATTTGTAATATACTAACACAGAGTTACAGTATGGTTTTAAGAAGTCATCTATCATGAACAAACAATAAAAAAGGCCCACTCCTGTTTTCTCCTTTTTTGAAGCCATCTTGTTTCTGCTGTGATGAATGCCATTTACTATTGGCTTCTGGTCAGTCGTAGGTGGTTGATAGACAAATGCAGACGTATTGTGACCTGTATTCTGTAGTTCAGTTTTAATAATTAGTGATGTGTTTTGTTATTAAGTGAATGTTTTAGAGTGGGTGAACTCGACACTTGACATCATGGTGATTGTGATTCTTTACTTACGCATGTCAAAACGCTCTGGTACGATATGTTTATTTAACTTTTATTGTAATTATGTGTTTGGTTATTCATTTACCTGAAGAAGAGATCATATTTCAGATCTCGAAACTTGGGGATACTGATTTTACGTATCACTGAACGATGAAAAATGTTCAGAAAAATCCTGTTTCCTATAGCTTTGTTTTTAAACTTCCCGATGAGCTTGAAAAGCAAGTAATTGGTCATACATGTGTATTAAGCCCTCAGCAGACTACCAGCACCGGGAATATTTTAGACTGGAAGTAGATTGCAACGGCTGGAACTAGTCGCTTTGTGGCTATAGAAGACTTTCAAACCTACGTAACCCATCACATTACACAATAACTGCTATAAATAACGTTACTACGACGGACTTCCTAGAATACATCCTAAAATATTTAAGATATTACAGTAAGAATTGGAGCTTTATACATTCAAATATTATGATACGTTGCAGGTAATGTGTGTTCTTTGTTGGTAATTATAATACAAGCTGTATCCCTCTCCGAATTCAAGGCATTAAAATTAGCCTTTAAATTAAAGTTCAATTATTCTGAAGTGGGTTAGTTTACCTTTCATAATATCGCGGAATTAGACAGACGAAATAAATGAAGTGTTACTCAGCCTTTAGAGTGATGTCATTGCTAACATACATGATATGACAGAAGTTTACGTATAAACAAGGGTCCGGGTTCGGAAATGCTTCGTGAACGAGGTACGGCTAGAGGATTTCAGCTCACCATGAAAATCATGGTCTTCCTGAAATTCTGGTAAGTTAGATTAAGGGGCGAATTTATTGTTTCTGATGGTTTGAGACCTGATAAATTGTTTCAATTAGGTCCAAGAACCGTAAGTTAATTACGTTTTGTGAAAAAAACAATATCACATATATTAAAAAATAAATAAAAATTATATTTAAAAACCTTTTTTTAATTTTTGGGCAAAAATTAATTTGTTGAAACAGAGCAAAATGTGTAATAAAGCTTGTAAAAAGTGTTATTCTAAACTAAACGGTGTAAATAAGGTATCCAGAAAGATAAACGATATTTATATACTCTTTTATAAATATTTATACATTTTTGAAAGAGCTCCCTCAGTTTCAGCATATCTTGACTCCCCCTGCATACAACTAAATTTTGCTTAAATAATTGTTAGAAGAAAATTAATTTTAACTTCAAAATAATATGGAATAATTAATAAATGCAATAATGTCGCATATATTAATTGAAGTCTCGCCTGATTCACTTCTGTCACTAGATCTCTCTACAGTGCGAGAGCCTTTGACCGATCGTGTTTGCAAAGTCGGATTATCTCATTCCCATACACCTTGCTCTATATCTCGGCAGAGTGGCCCGCCTTGCAGCTAACTGGCTCTGCTTCACTTCTGTCCCTAGATCTCTGTACAGTGGGACAGCCTTTGCCCGAGCGTGTTTGCAAAGTCGGATTATCTCATTCCAATACACCTTGCTCTATATCTCGGCAGAGTGGCCCGCCTTGCAGCTAACTGGCTCTGCTTCACTTCTGTCCCTAGATCTCTCTACAGTGCGAGAGCCTTTGACCGATCGTGTTTGCAAAGTCGGATTATCTCATTCCCATACACCTTGCTCTATATCTCGGCAGAGTGGCCCGCCTTGCAGCTAACTGGCTCTGCTTCACTTCTGTCCCTAGATCTCTGTACAGTGGGACAGCCTTTGCCCGAGCGTGTTTGCAAAGTCGGATTATCTCATTCCCATACACCTTGCTCTATATCTCGGCAGAGTGGCCCGCCTTGCAGCTAACTGGCTCTGCTTCACTTCTGTCCCTAGATCTCTGTACAGTGGGACAGCCTTTGCCCGAGCGTGTTTTGCAAAGTCGGATTATCTCACTCCCATACACTTTGCTCTATATCTCGGCAGAGTGGCCCGCCTTGCAGCTAACTGGCTCTGCTTCACTTCTGTCCCTATATCTCTGTACAGTGGGACAGCCTTTGCCCGAGCGTGTTTGCAAAGTCGGATTATCTCATTCCCATACACTTTGCTCTATATCTCGGCAGAGTGGCCCGCCTTGCAGCTAACTGGCTCTGCTTCACTTCTGTCCCTAGATCTCTGTACAGTGGGACAGCCTTTGCCCGAGGGTGTTTGCAAAGTCGGATTATCTCACTCCCATACACTTTGCTCTATATCTCGGCAGAGTGGCCCGCCTTGCAGTTAACTGGCTCTGCTTCACTTCTGTCCCTAGATCTCTGTACAGTGCGACAGCCTTTGCCCGATAGTGTTTGCAAAGTCGGATTATCTAGCTCCCCCTACACTTTGCTCTATATTTCTGCTGTGTGGCTCGCCTTGCTGACTTCTGGCCCAAGGGTTCTTTTTTCAAGGAATATATACAGCCACGTCAAGCTAGGGCTGTGTCGATGTAGCGTTTTAAAGCTACATTGGTTGATTTTTTTAAAATTTAAACTAAAATTAAATGAAAATTTTGGGAAAGAAATACTGGGATTTAATTTTAAATTATATTGTGAGAAATTAGGATAAAAACGAATATGTAATCCTTTGGCAAGTTAGAGTTGGTAATTTTAAATTATTAGGAAGGCTGTTCACTGCCTTGAATTGATCAGAACTTGTTTTTACTGCAGTTACGTTAGATCTGGGAAGGATATTGTTCTCAGGTTGGATACGGCTGGGCCAATGAGAGAACGCCGCGGATGTCCATCGGAAAGGGAGGAAGGGGAACTATAAAACCGCCAGCTCATATTTTAGCCTTTCTTTTGGTAATTTATCGTGAATTAAGTTGATTGCAGTGCGCCGTGTTTCTAATTTTTTTTCCGCAAGGGATTTTGAGGAAAGCACCAAATTGATAGTAGGTTATATTGAAATAGTCTTCCAGATCTGATATAAAATTAATTTCGTTTTCTTTTTATAGGAAAAATTAAATTTATAGAAACTACAGAGCAATCTGCTTAACTGATTCTCGATGAACAATAGAGCACAATAGAATCATACAAGTAAAATTTGGTTCAAACTTGCAAGAAAAGTGAATTAAAATTTAACTTTGTTAATAACTTTAATTGAGATTTGAAAATTCAGTAATTTATTAATATTTAATTGGAACTGTTTTATTGTGAGCTTTTTATTGGAAATTAATTGAACTTTAATACATTTTTGAGTGAGTTGTATCTAAATTGCAAAGTCTTGAAAGTTAAGGTACAACAAGTGGAAAGAGAAGTTTGGTTTTTATTTTTGAATTGTGAGTGAACTTAGAAGTGAAAATTTGTACTTAAATTCTTTACAAGTGGTATATTGTTTTTATTTCAAAACTTCATTATAAAATTTCAGAAGAGAGTTCCAATTTTTAGTTTGATATATTTTACTGGTATGAATTGATATATTTAATTAAAGTTTTATTAAAAAATAAACCAATGTTGCTTTAAAAACGCATCAGTTATTTATGGTATAGCTCTTGCTCTAACAGACTTAATAAAATTGTACCTTTCCGAAGAGGTTTTCCCTGAGGTTTTAAAGGCATCGAGGACTGTTCCCGTCTACAATAAGGGTCCACAAAACGAGGTTTCGAGCTTCAGACCTGTATCTCTAATACCTATGTTTGTCAAGGTCATTAAATCTGTCATGTTGGAGCAGCTCCGAAACGTTTTTGAGTTACATCACCTTTTTACCAGCACTGTTTTGGCTTCAGAAGGCATAGATCTACTGTCCAAGCTGTGGAGTCAAAGCAAAAAGGGTCTACTACACTGTACTGCTATGCGACATTTCACGTGCCTTCGATTGCGTGTTGCACAAGATCCTCTTGAAGAAGCTGGAAAGGTATGGCGTACGGGGTTGCGCTCTGAAAATCTTGAAATCTTACTTACATCAAAGGAAACAATCTGTAAGCTGGGATGGTACTACCTCAAACCCCTTGGTTTTTGATGATGGAGTTCCTCATGTGACGGCCCATTAAGAAAACCCCTGACCATTTGACACTGTGAGGTCAATATTATTATTGACCAGTGAAGTACTACAGTATTTATATTGTAGTATTACCAACCAACGATTCTTCATTGTTCCTAACAGTAAAATGTAAGTACTATTACTTACAAAATATCTACCGTCACCTAAATTATTAAAAGGAAATAAGGAACAGTGATTATTATATATTTATTTAGTAAGATATAAGTCCAAGTAATAGTTGCTCGGAATATTCTAGTTGATCTCAACTGAGTTGTTAAGCGGAAGTAGCCCGATACCCGTGGCAGCTTTAGCTGCAGCTGGCTGAGGAATTTGCTGATTCTGCTGACTCCAGCCTGTGTCTGGCCAAGTTGTGTCGTTTCTAGACTCTGTTAACGCCCAAGTAAATCGTTTGGGAGCAGCACCGTAACGGAGTCTAGTCCGCCATTTTAAACAAAAATTTGTAGCGAAAAAGTACGTGCGTGGGGTGAGTTGATCGCCGGTACTCGAACGTAACGCGTCGCTCCGTGTTTGCCCTTCCCTCTAAAATCTAAATTTTTTTAACCTACTGTTTCGCTGATGAATTATTAATATATTTTAAAAGTACAGTTTAGGGAATGTGAATAGTATCGTAATAATTATTAATATGAAAGATTAAATTAAAATCAGATTTTTGCGGCCAACTAGTGTTCTGATTATCTAATTCCCAAGTCCCGTCTCGTCCGTTACAAGTGGTGTCAGGTGTGAAGGTGCGGTTCAAAAGTCCGTGATTGAATTGTTTTCCACGTTTCTGCGAGTCCTACGGAGCTGAGAAACCCTGTGGAGATGGGACTGCGGATCATCAGCGATTCCAGTAAGTAAAAATAATCTATTACGCTTAACCTAAGCTAGCAATAATAATCAGCTAGCAGATTAATTAATAGTTCTTCTATTCAAAATTTATTTTGTATATTTTTAGAGGAAGGGCACAGATATTAATCAATTAGTTGAAATTTGAAAATAATCTGGTAATATATTATCGATTTAAATTAAAGCATATTTGGAAGACGTATTTAAATTTAATAGTGATGCATTGATCTAGGCATCAGTTCAGGCTATCATAAAGGCAGTGAAGCCTAACAGTCCACGTTAACTGCTACTTATTCTTAGTTAACAGTATTCTAATTATAACTTAACCTGTTTAACATACAATAGAAGCTTTTAAACTAACCTAGTATTAGTATAAACTAATATTAGAATAACCATACCTAGTGTGTTAAAGTGCGTTGGAAGCCGTCTGGGCGTCATTGAAAATGGCTGATAATTAATTATAATTGATTGATTGAATTTAATGTCAAATTAAAATAAATAGAATAATAATAACTTGAGGACATCGACTCTGAAAAATATAGAGTCGCATTGTGGCTAATTTTCCATGTCAGGTCAAAAGACGCCAGCGCATTTGACATACTATAAAAATTAACTAATTATTGATTATTTATTATTATTATTGATTGATAGTATGAACTTACAACATAAGTAGTAGAATCAAAGCAAAATTAGAATTGAACGGTTACCGATTCAATAAAGTGATAACTAGCTATTCTATGATAATTTCGGGATTTAATTCGATATTTTGAGCTAAGGACTTAGTCGAAATTTTTGGACTTTACTGATTACGGTAGGGTGCCTATGGCGGTGTGAGGAATAGCTTAGTGACTAATTCAATATTAAAACTTGTTATTGACTAAAAAGTTTATTCATAAATCAGGAACTAAATTTATCGACTTTTAAATTAAAAATATTAAACGCTACGTGGACTTAGGCGTATAACTGTGATGATTAGTTAGACATTTGAAGAGATATTGCGTGAGGGTATGATTTAATGACGAGTAATTAAAAAAAAAATTAATTGATTAATTGAACGTGACAATTTTTGAAATTATTTGAAGAGTTGAGTTAGTGTATGGAATTTTCATTTCCCCTTTGGAATTTAGTATTGGCATACACTATGAACGCGTATTCTCTTGAAAAAGGAAGAGAATCAATATGAATTGAAAATCCGAGGACAGCCTACTTCCGGTACGGCTGAGGATTTAAGAAAAACGGCTGACGAAGTGTGTTTAAGGCAGGTACGCCTATTGATCAGGCTGTCTTAGCTTCCTTAAATGTAGATGAGGAACTGGAGGCCTGTGAAGATAAATATAAGTCATTGGCTGCCTCCGCGAATGAATATGAGGGGGACTATACAGACACTGAAGGTCAGCGTCTTCAAGCCAGGATGTGGCATAACTATTTAAGGGCGGGACGTATACCAATAGGCGCATTGGGTGACAAAAGTATCGCAAAACGTCATGAGGTGTTAATGGATAAGAACCAAAGAACTGTGTGACGCGGCCGAAGCCAAGAAAGACGCGGCAAACGCCGAAGCTGAAAATTCAGCAGCCGAGCAGACCCCGCGGCCCAAAAAATGCGGATGTGCACTCGCCTCCAGAGGCAACAAGCCACATCACTGTCGGTGCACTTGCTCGACAAATAGATTCAACCATCGCGATCACACCGCAAACAAAATTTTAACTTAACGTCATCCGCACATAGTAGAGGAGTGCCTGTGTATAAATGGGGCTTACAATTTGACGGCCAATCACAGAGCGTAGGGGCGTTTCTGCAGAGAGCAGAAGAACTGCGCAGAGCTCGAGGGGTCACCACAACCGAACTGTTTGATTCGGCAGTGGATTTGTTCACGGGACCTGCCCTAACGTGGTATCGATCCACGATAGGCCGTCTCAAGAACTGGGAACAGCTGTGTAGGGATATGGAACTGGTCTTCCAACATCCTGACCATGACATATACCTACAGCAAGAGATATTCAATCGAGTTCAAGCCGAAACGGAACCCATTGACTTATTTATCGCTGCGATGGAGGGGTTGTACAGTCGCCTGTCAACACCCGTAGTGGAAGAAGTAAAGCTTAGGCAAATATTGCATAACTTACATCCCCAGCTGCAAGACCGGCTTGCTCTTTTTGATGTTACCTCTCTTGAACAACTGAGAGTGATGGGTAGAAAGGCAGAAGCGGGACGCTTGAGGTCCATCACCACGCGTGCGGTAGCGTCTAACGTGGGTGTACTCGAACCAGACTTAGCATATCCTCCTCCTCCTCGCGGGCCGACTCGGGGCAATGCCCGTCCCACGCCTGAACGCAAGGTGTTCCAGGCAGCCAATACCTCAGATATTACATGTTTTAATTGCCATATGAAAGGCCACATCTCTCGGGACTGCAGGAATAAAAGAGAGGAGGCGCTCTAGTCGAATAACGTGCTGGCGTTGCAACAAGGCAGGCCACATACAGAAAGATTGTAGAGTTCGACTAGACTCTAAAAGACCTCATTCGGGAAACGGGAGCGGGGTAAGTGGATCCACCGACACGAAGCCCCGGAATTAAAGGAAGCTGTTTCGCAGCTACCTACTAAGGTGAACCTAAATATGTGTACGACTCGTAAGAACTGCACTATTGAGAAGCAGGTCAGGACTGTCCCCGAGATTCGAGATGTGGTAGATGAACTTGTAGCCATCGGTAAGATAGAAGATGCAGAGGGAAAGGTCCTAATTGACACTGGAGCGCAGGTTTCCCTCGTAAAAAGAGGAGCCTCATCCGCTGAGCTCACCAAACCAGACGTAATTTTGAAAGGTATTTCTGGTAGGACATTGAAAACTTACGGGCGACAAGAGTTGACTTTAAAAATGAAACCGGGCGTTGAAGTGGTAGGAAACTTTGTAGTTGGGAACCTCCCTAAGGGATACCTAGCCGTACTTGGTTGCGATATTTTGGGCAAAGGAAACGGAGAAATAAATGTTGAACATGGTCTACTTCGGTTGTATGGTGGAGACATTTGGTTAAATCGGATAAAGAAAAGGGGAGGCCGTGCCGGATCCTAACCGTCCCTCAGCTAGCTGTGCACCTCCAAAACAGCAACGTTATGTGTACTGCTGTAGCGATGTGAAAATTCCGCCCCGGTGTGAAAAGATTATCCAAGTGAAGACTAACCGATGTGCCACCGGTTCCGACGACTTAGAAGGAAAGGACGTTGTGATTGAACCCCCTGACTTTATCATGCACGGTGTTTATCTTGCTCGAACCCTGACAAAGGTAAAAGGAAACCGCTGTTGGGTCAAGACCGTAAACGCAAGTGCTGAGGAGTTAACTCTACCCAAGAACTTGAAGTTAGGAACGCTCGACAGAGATTTCAACCCAGTGGAGGGAGGAAATCCTGTGCGACAAAAACTACTAGTTTTAGCAGACAGTCATGGTCGTGGACTCCAGGAAAATACTATCCGAAAGACTACCTAGTAATTTTGATGTAGAAGTCTTTTTCATGCCCAATGGAAAACTAAAACAAGTAACCTCGAAATTTGGTAGTACTATTGATACATTGACCGAGAACGACACGGTGATCTTGATAGGGGGAACAAACGATGTTGACAAGTGTGCGCCTTACCCGTCAACCCTGAAACAAGCATTTGAAAATTTTCCGGTGAAGTGGAAAGCGAGAGTAACTGTTCTGTCGATATTTGACCGCTATGATCAAGACCTCAAATCCGAACTTGGAGATGCCAACGGAGTTCTTAAATCCATCATTCAAAATTTAGCTAAAAATAGAGATAAAATTCAACAGGGTAGGATTGAATTTCTAGACCTCAAAGGAAAATTGAGCCATAACATGTACACAAAGCACGGGTTGCATCTGAACCAACAGGGTAAAGTGAAATTGGCCACTGTTGTGCGCGACATAGCACTTCATAGCTACAAAAGGCCACAGGCAAGAGTAGGCATGGTGAGTCGTTCTGACGAGTCCGACTTAGAGGCGTGCTTGGACGAGAAGCTTAGGCATCTGCCAAGTCACGAGCGAGACCTTGTGAAGTCCACTCTCATGGGATTCAAAAATGTTCTTGCTCACAGTGAAGACCAACCTCTGGGTTGTACTTCGGCAGTGACACATGTCATACGAAACCGGGAATGCAGCCCCTATTTACAAAAAAGCGTATCGCGTACCATACCATCAGAAGGCCACACTTGACGAATTTAGTTAAAGATCAACTAAACAAAGGTATCATTGTTCCTAGTCAGAGCGAGTGGGCATCGCCTGTAGTACTTGTGCCTAAGAAATCTCCCGACGGTACCCCTAAATTAAGGTTTTGTGTCGACTACAGAGGACTTAATGCGGTGACCACCCCTGACGTGTACCCCCTCCCGAACATCACAGAAACACTTGACTCACTTGGCGGGTGCCAGATGTTCACGACGTTAGATCTCCGGTCTGGGTATCACCAGATTCGAGTTGACGAAGATAGCCGACCAAAAACAGCATTCAATGTCCCCGGCGGACATTATGAGTATCAGCGTATGCCATTTGGACTAAACACGGCTCCGGCCACTTTTCCAAAGACTAATGGACTCAGTGTTAATGGGCTTGAAAGGTGAGAAATGCCTTGTCTACTTGGATGACATAATTTTGTTTTCCAGGGACTTGCCTTCACACCTGGAAGCCCTTCGTGAAGTGCTATCGAAATTACAAAATGTGAACCTGACAGTACAACTTAGTAAATGTAATTTTGTGGTCAATGAAGTCAGCTATCTTGGTCATGTAATCACTAAGAAAGGTGTTGAACCAGATCCTGGAAAGGTATCGGCTGTAAGGGACTTCCCTGTGCCCACTACGGTGAAGGACGTGCGCTCTTTCCTAGGTTTGGCTGGCTATTATCGGCGTTTCATTGACGGTTTTTTGCCACCATTGGACGTCCACTATTCGAGTTGACCAAACAGGATAGCGAATTTGTGTGGACACCAGAATGTCAGGAGGCTTTTGATCTCTTAAAGACAAAACTAATATCTGCCCCTGTGTTGATATACCCTGACTTTACCAAGCCGTTCATATTAGCGACAGAACGCGAGTACTGTTGCCTTAGGAGCAAGTCCTCTCACAGGAGATAGATGGCCGGGAACACCCCGTAGCGTACTGTTCTAGAACATTATTCCCAGCCGAGAAGAACTACTCGACAACCGAGCGCGAATTACTTAGTCTAGTCTGGAGTACAAAATATTTCAGATGCTACTTGTTGGGGCGTCCTTTCAAAGTAATCACCGATCACTTCCGCTCTAAAGTGGATGATGTCGCTGAAGGACCCTAGCAGTAGGCTGATGAGATGGTCGTTGCGACTAGCTGAGTTTGATTTCACGGTAGAACATAAAGCCGGAAAAAAACACACTAACGCGGATGGGCTAAGTCGCGCAGTGCGAGCGGTTAAACAGGAAGTGCTCCCTGTCGTTGACCTTGAGTTAATTAGAACACGTCAACGCGAAGATCCCGTAGTTCAGGGTCTGAGACAAGCCAAGAACTTCCGGATGAGCCCGGAGAAGGTCCTGTACCGTTTGAGCTCGGGTGAAAAGAAAATTGTAGTACCAACTTCCTTAGTCCAGGAGATAATTAGGATCAATCATGATTTGCCCACAGCTGGACACGCCGCAGTGGCAAAAACACTAGACCGGGTGAAACAGAAGTTCTGGTGGAGAGGTATGGAAAGAGACGTTATGAATTACGTCAGGACATGTCGTAGCTGTAACCAACGAACGAATTACGGTAAAGCGAAAGCGCCCCTGGGTGACGTCTTCAACGAACCCCAGGAGCCCTTCGAAGTGATAGCCGGCAGATATAGTTGGTCCTCTGCCCATTAGCGAATCCCGCAACGTTTATATTCTCAGTGTTATGGATCACTTTTCCAGATACTGTGAGTTTGTTCCACTGCCAGATCAGACCACCGAAAGTGTTGCTCGAGCACTAGTGCAGAGGGTGATAACCAAGTTTGGCGTGCCAAAGGCCTTAGTTACCGATCAAGGAGCTAACTTTACATCCGGCTTAATTAAAGACTTATGCAAATTTCTGCACGTTCGAAAAATCCAAACTACTGGTTTTCATCCTCAGAGTAATGGCAGACTGGAGCGGGTCCATTCCACTGTGGATGAGAATGTTGAGTCATTTTGTTAACCGGAACCAGACCAATTGGGATGAATACTTGCCTTATGTCACCATGGCCTATAACTCCCAATCTCATGAGAGTACTGGGTATTCTCCGTATGAGTTAATCTTTGGTCGGAAAATGGAGGTTCCTATGGAAGCGGATCTGAAGATTACGGATGAGACAGATATATATGACAATCATATCGAAGCACTCCGGGAGAAACTACAGGAAGCTTACAAGGAAACTGCAGTGCTTAAAGCCAGAGCCCGAGGCCGTAATGAAAGTCAGTATGATAAGAAAGCTAAATCAACCGAAATTCCGCGAAGGGCAGTTTTGTATTATTATTGCATGTACCCAGTATAGGACGGCATCGTGTAAAGAAATTATCAAAACTATGGAAAGGACCATATCCCATAGTTAGAGTGGTATCACCTCTAAATGTTGTTCTTCGAATACGAAAGCGAGAGGTCGTCCGTGCACGTGAACCGTATCAAACCTTATAAGGAACGTCCCGCGTCCTTCGGACCGCGCAGAAAGAAAAGCAAAACGAGAATAGTTCCAGTGATGAAGAGGTAGATGATAGTGGTCTGCAGAACTTAAACGGAGATGTAAAGGGTGACGATGAAACCCAAGCCCCCGGTAGCAGTAGCCGGGCACTGCAAGTATCGGACGCCCCAAAACGGAGTAAGAAAGAACCCCGCGAGAATGGGGTGACTTTGTTAGACTTTTGAAGAGCTTTGGAAATAGTTGGGGAGTAGTGCTCGCTACATAGCCTGGGAAAAGGTGGATATCGAATTTGATCGTGTCACATGAAAATCATAGATGTTCTGTTGTAAGGCCTTTTAGGCGTTTTTGTTGATCCTGGAAGGTGTCCTCTGCTTCCACCAGGGTGTCATATTCGAGAAAGAAGGGGACGTTTTACTTACAGACAGCTACTGGACTGTGGTGCTCCAGTACAACCTGACAGGAGTGGAAGAGGAAAACAGAAATCCTAAGTATAATCTTGGTAAAGGTAAGAGGTCAGTATGATGAGTTTTTTTTCCAAAATCTTTCTCTCGCAAAACAACAGCTTACATAACCATAGTGCATGACCTTGAAACCAGTTTCAGATACGAATATTATGGACTACAAAAGATGGTGACCGACTACGTTTGGCAAAACGAGTGACATTGGTCACTCTGCTGCCGCGTACCCAAAAGAAGCGCGGTCCTGTTTGATGCCGGTGGTCATGTACTAAAATTCTTGTTTGGAACTGTAATCGATAGCGATTTGGAAGTTATGAATAGTAAGATAGATGAGGCCAATATAAGGAATGACGAAATGTATCACGACACGACAGATCAATTAACTGTCTTAGATAACATTGCACTCAGAAATTTTTAAACCATTCGAGGGTAATAAATAAAATGATTTACATCTTGAAAGCGTATCACCAAGTGATGCATGACAACATGGCTCAAAAAACTCCAGAACAGAATCCGTTTTTCTCAAGTTTGTTTAATACTCTTTTCCAATACTTAAAATTAAGTTGTGCCTTGTCAGAAATTAAAGATGCCATTAACCTTGTCTGTACAAAGAAATGAATCAACTTTCACCAAGCTGTAGAGGACTTGGCTGCAAATAGGAATGACTAGCAACCTAATTACCCCCTCATCAGTTCCTAGAGGTCCTGAAATCTGTAAAACAGGTTATACCACCACCTGCAAAATTATTCTTAAACGTTAAGTTAGAAAAACCTCCATAGCCTTCTATAAATTTGCAATAAATCAAATCGTATGCTACGGAAACACAGCTTAGAGTACTCATTAAGCTCCCATTGAAAAATGATAACCAAGTGTATGAAGTTTTCAATGTAATAAACTTATTCCTGTTTTTGACCCTTCTTCTGAAAAGATGGGTGAAGTGGGAAGTAGACGACCAAAAATTAATAGTTTAGCAAGGACAGACAAACCTATACCGTTTATTCATCTGACCATTACCGAAGTGAGTGTAGTTTCGGCCCTTTAAACAGTGTGTCCTCTGTCGGAAGTATTATTTAATGTACACCAACGACCAAATTGTCCAATTGAACTTTTGCTGAAAGAGAAAATTACGTTGTGCACTAGAAAGTTGATATCCGGCCTGAAATCCCCAGTCCTAATTAGAACTCCAACCCGATGGATCTATACTACCTCGGGTGAAGCCAAAGTAGTATTGAATTGCTTTAGACGGGATGCTGGTCTAAACGTTAGTACAACCATTCTGAAAGGGGTGGGTGAAATTCCGAATCGGGATCGATGTGACCTGATTGCAGACGGGTACAGGATGCCTGCCCGATTCTTCGGCAGCTCCTGGCACTCGAGCGATTTTGGAAAGATAACTTTTCCTGAAAATAGATGGGATATATAGTAAAGAAGAAACCGAACTGTTGAATCAGGACGTGAATGATACTTTGAAGGTTCCTCCAAGCATTGGATGACCAACTTGGCACTCCTAAGCGTAAAGGAGTATTCTTTAGAGAGTACTTTCCAGCACCTCAGAGTCAATCGTTTTAAGCATCGTATAGTTAAGCAGGTCATATATTGAGTGGATCTACGATTACTGTGTTATTAATTGTTGTTTTTATCTGTTTGAGATATCGAGTACGAGTTGCCAATCTGCTCCGTGCCAGCCTGAGAGGTAGCCGACGGCACCCCGAAGCTACCCGGACCGATGCGGAACTCAGAGACCTTGGGAAGTCGATTGTCCCAGATGAGCAGACCGTTAGAGAGAGTAACCAACCAGAACGAGAGTGCGTGCCAGGAGGATCTGGTATTATCGCATAACCGAAATCCAAGCTTGGTGTGTACTAGCCGTTACGTATGTGTCAGACGTATGAGGATCCTACGAACGTAAGTGAATTTCTAATATTGTGTTGAGCTCAACCTGAATGAGGAACTTTCGACAGTGTTTCGAGATTGATGTGTCTCCGTGTGAACTTACAAGGGTCGACCCATGGTGCACTTATCATAGGCCTTTGAACAGGAAAATCGAATTTTTCTAATATTGGGACCATTTACAGGGGTTTAGTTAGTAAGTAACAAGATTTTGCCATGTTTCGTCATAGTATAAATTTGTAACATTGTAAAAATTTAACGTTGTATTATTAATGTGTAACGAGTAGTCGTAGGGTTTCGTTGGAGGCTGGTAAGGGAGAATTTTTCATAAATTAATATTATGATCAATATCCAGATGAGTGATATCTGGTGTCCACAGAAAGGTAAAGCCGGCAACCCCCTTCCCCTTATACCCATTCCCATCGCTTCCCAATACTGGACTGTGGATGCCTAAAGAAAAATAAATAAATTATTAAATTATTAATACATGATGAGCACACAGCAATTTAAGACTGTGGTAAATGCCTTGCTGTGGGATCTCCCGGGCCCCATCAGCAAGACAACTGCTGTACCGTTGCCAGCCCTACCAAAATGTTAACGCAAGCACTTTTTAATATTATTTTAAACTAGCTCACGAATAATACTCAAAACGCCAATAGTATATAGATGATTGTTTTAAGGAAACTATAGGTTGTAATTCGTGAATTTTTGCTGTTCAAGTGAACTAAATAGTACTTGCTGTTTTTAATGTGTTGCTATGTTAATCGTATGCATGCCTCTAAATTTAGTTTTCAAAATGCTAGATTAAGAAAATATCAAGTGAAACACTGTTTGGCACTACTAGGTGTATGGCAATGCCAACGACTTTAGGTTCTGTTTGTAAGGATTTTAGTTGCCTCGTTTTGGCTATTACTGGCAGTGTATATGTCAATTTGTATATTGGTATTTTTTAACTTTAAAATGTATTCTCGTTTTAGTAGTAAGACCTTGTGACTTAACAACTGTTTTCAATTTTAAAAGGGGTGACTGACCTACTGGGCGGCCCCGAGTGAAAGCCCATGCGGCTTCACCTATACTGGGCAAGTAGCGGTTAAAATTTCCTAATCGACACACTTAAATAACCTTTTTTTGTAATAATTGGACCTTAACAATCCACTGTGGTGGAAAAAAAAAGAAAAAAAATGGGGTAGGAAACTAAAATTAACAATCTCCCTCCTTTCTCCATAATCCCGCAAATAGTTGTTGTGTCACTAAGGGTTGTTGTTCTTAAAAAACATGTTTGGTTGCCTAGTGTTAGAGTGTCTTTCTTGTTGTGAGCGTATTAATTATAGATGTCACTATTCAACAACCATGTTACTGTTAATTATTTATGTTAAATTTTATTTCGTTTTCCTGAAACGAAATTTGTTTATTGCTGAGTATGGTTAGTCAACCTTGAATTTTGAAGTTTATTTTTTGAATTAATGAAGCTTTTGTTTTATTGACTTTCTGTGAAGGGAGAGGCACACCCGAGCGACGTATGTTTGCAAGTTTCCATCGATTTTTAGCAAGATATGTTAGTAACAAATTTAACTTCGAAAGAGAGTCCAGATAAGGACATCCAACATTTTTTTTCTTTTTTTTCTATTTCAATATCTAAATACCAGTTTGAGATTAGCTGAAACAAATTCCTGAATCAATTAAAAAAAAAAAAAAAAAAAAAAAAACAAGGGACACCTGTAGAACATTGGACTTACCGTTTTATGTTACCTCATGCTGAGGACAGCATGGTCTAAGGGTGAGGGGTGTGTGACGGCCCATTAAGAAAACCCCTGACCATTTGACACTGTGAGGTCAATATTATTATTGACCAGTGAAGTACTACAGTATTTATATTGTAGTATTACCAACCAACGATTCTTCATTGTTCCTAACAGTAAAATGTAAGTACTATTACTTACAAAATATCTACCGTCCACCTAAATTATTAAAAGGAAATAAGGAACAGTGATTATTATATATTTATTTAGTAAGATATAAGTCCAAGTAATAGTTGCTCGGAATATTCTAGTTGATCTCAACTGAGTTGTTAAGCGGAAGTAGCCCGATACCCGTGGCAGCTTTAGCTGCAGCTGGCTGAGGAATTTTGCTGATTCTGCTGACTCCAGCCTGTGTCTGGCCAAGTTGTGTCGTTTCTAGACTCTGTTACGCCCAAGTAAATCGTTTTGGGAGCAGCACCGTACGGAGTCTAGTCCGCCATTTTAACAAAAATTTGTAGCGAAAAAGTACGTGCGTGGGGTGAGTTGATCGCCGGTACTCGAACGTAACGCGTCGCTCCGTGTTTGCCCTTCCCTCTAAAATCTTAAATTTTTTTAACCTACTGTTTCGCTGATGAATTATTAATATATTTTAAAAGTACAGTTTAGGGAATGTGAATAGTATCGTAATAATTATTAATATGAAAGATTAAATTAAAATCAGATTTTTGCGGCCCAACTAGTGTTCTGATTATCTAAATTCCCAAGTCCCGTCTCGTCCGTTACACAGTGACAACTGTTGCAGGGCTCAAAACAAAAATCAACGCTACCGTCCAAGGTATTGTTTATAACTCTGACAGACTCAGGTCGTTTTTCAGGGAGGTAGTACTCAGTATTTCCCCGTGCGTGGTCACAAGTTTCTTTTTGGTGTGGCAGGGATTTTTGGAATCATTTCAAGGCTTTAAAAATAGCCTATGACCGCATTTTTTACTGTTCATGGAAATAACTGAAATAATCCTGCAAAGCTCATCACGCTTTAAACAAGTTTACTGTCCCCATGAAATTGAAATGTACGCCCGAGATCATCTTAAGATTTCAAGAAATGGCAAACAAAATACGTATATTTTACAAAGAATCTTGTATATCACAAGAATCAAAAAGGTAAAAAAGAACCCAAACTAAAGACAAAATGTACTTTCAGATTTAGTACTTCTCTCTTCATGTTTCACAATATGAACTGTAAGATTAAAGGTTATGTTAAGGCATACCCATACAAATAAATGACACTGTCCATCACACATTGTTTTTTTGTCACAAGACAACATCAGAAAGTTCTTATGTCCCACCTTCGGATCAAGCTTATCCAAGATCAAGTCCCCATTAAAATCTGACCAAAAGTACAAGACATAAAAAATTAAAAAAATTACATTCTCAGAGAATCATATAGGAATAATTTATTCTTCAACGATATTTGCAGAGCTGGGCCTACTGTTGATGCATCCCGCCGGACAAATAGCAGCGAATTTTGAGCAGCGAAAGAAGCAACATGATGTACTTGTAAATATAATTACATTTGACCTAAGCCTACTAATTTTGTTAGTCAAAACTCTTTTTAAACATACATTTGTATTTTTTTAATTCTTTATTACTTATTTGTTTAATAAAATTCCAGTTTTTTCAAGAAAAGAAATAGTATTTATTTTTTGTTACCTCAAACAATGACAGATTTTTTTTAAAGAAGGGCCGATATTATCATTTCACATTCTTCTGAAGGCTTCTTATAATCTCCAATCATTTACAGGAATAGAAGAAGTAAAAACTTTGGAATTACTCTCTCTAATTTTGATTATTTCTTCATCAGTTAAACATTTTAAAGCAAATATTTTAAAATTTTTTCAACTATTGGCCTTGAAAACAAGTTTTTTCTAGTTTTTCCGAAAGTTTTGATATCATTTATAATTATTTATATATATTTATATATATATATATATATAGTATATTAAGCCATATATATATAGCCATATAACAGAACCTTATAATGCTGTATTTTTTAATGTCCCCCCCCCCACCCCCCCCCCCCCCCACCCCCCCCCCCCCCCACCCCCCCCCCCCCCCACCCCCCCCCCCCCCCACCCCCCCCCCCCCCCACCCCCCCCCACTTAATACATCCTCAGAAGTCGCCAATCTCCATTCAAATTCAGTATTACAAACATTGTCACTTCTTACTAAAATCTAAAACAGTCTACTAGTCGGTGATATTTATTGTTTTATATTCCACACAGATTCAATGCAGAATTCATTGAAAACTGTAGGGGACACCTTGGCCGGAACATTAGGCCTATTATGAAAAAAACATTCATTCTTTATTAGACTCCAGGCCGCTTTACATTTATTAGAACTCTGATAAATATACAAATTATTATACCTAAGTTTAGCCTCAGAAATTTTATGTTTGTAAAGCTTTTTCATCTCATCTAATTTACTTTTAAGACTAGGACTATTTGTCAAACGATACAAGTAATGGATATCAATTATTTGTTTTTATAGCCTGCAACTCAGGTGTGTACCACTTTCTACTTTTACTAGGCTTGGCATTTTTACCACCTGCTGACTTTAACAAAACCAAATCCAAGATAACCTTAGTTACAGATGTAAAGAAAGTAGTAAACATTAAAGAACCATCTGAAATATGCTGCAACATAATATTCCAATCTACACTATTAAGCTTATCTACCAGTAACGGCACATTTCTTTTAGGAAACACAAACCTAGGATTTTTACAAGCCTCGTGAGGGATATCATTTGTATTATCAAGGCTTCTGTTATTTTTTATTTTAACAACTAACCCATCATGATCTGAGAAAACAAAGTTTTTTAAAAATATGACAATCAGTAATCCTATCTGTATTGTTGGAAAAAATATTATCCAGACAGGCACTTCCTCTAGTTGGTGTATTATTTAAACAGTAGCAATTATATTGTCTTAATATATTTAAAAAGGTCATGACACTTTTACGGTTGGATTGATTTACATCAAAGTCAGCGTTAAATCACCTCCAACCACAATTGTATAATCATCCCATTTAGAAAGTAACAATAACAGCCTATCTAATAAGTCTAAAAACTCACCGGGGTCTGTACCAGGTGGATGATATAGGCTAACCACAATTAATTTGAAAACATCAAGTGCAATAACGGCCACTTCAAAGATAAGCTCTCTACATAAATCACTTACGTCTATAATTCTAAATTCAATATTTACACGTATAAAAATTGCTGACCCTCCACGGATATTGTTCTTCCTACAAAAAGCACTTGCCATCTGGTAACCACTAGGCACGTGCAATGCCAGTTCATCCAAGTTGAGCCAGTGCTCGGAAATACAAATTAAAACTAAAGATGACTTACTAGACAAGTCTTTTAGAAAGTGCTCGAACAGAAGTGTTTTGTTCCTCAGTCCCTGGATATTGAGAAACAAACATTCAAAACCAAATGAAACAGTGCATTTATCGGTGAGGGTAGTTGTAGAGAAATTAACTATCCTCTCCTCTGGCCTAAAAAAATGATCAGGCCTATTGTATCTTCGTGGTGGAATATACTTTTTCACAAGAACACCTTCGTCCCAAAACTCAGGATCCAAAACAGTCTCGAAAACCTCTTCGCAGACACCAATCTTGAAGGACTTGTATGTGTCATACTTCGGTTTAACCTCTTCACAGACGACGTTGGTGATGTTATAACCAGAGAGATAGGATTCAATTACAGATTTGGTAACTCCTATATCTAACTTTGAAAACAAAGATCCACGTCCTTGTTGCAGCAGTTTTAAGCCTAACTTCACCTCCAATTTTAGTACCAAAGATATGTTTGGATCGAGATTGATGCTTGCTAGTCTCAGGCAAAGTTTGTGGTCTTCTTAGAGTTCTCTGATTTTTCTTAGATAAAATTACATCAAATTCGTCACCATTCTTAAGTTTACTACCCATTGAGTTTGATGATTCTGGATACATTAAAGATTTTTTCTCCCAGGTTCTACTGTTTACGACTTTTGCATAGGTTTGTTCTTCTATGCTATTACTATCGTTTTCGCCACTGCATACATCTGATTGACCAGGCCTTATATCATCGTTAGCACTGGTTATATTTTTTGAAGACAGAACTTCAGGACTATTGTTCTCATTTTCACCGGTAACTACGTCAGCGTCAGATATCTCTTCTGCCGTATAACCTTCGACATGATCAATTTGATTATTCGCTCCTCTTTGCTTGAGGGCCACGTTTTTTGATTGTGACCTAGTAAGCGGCTGCTAGGTGGAAAAGTTTTTTTTTTACATTTACACTTCTGCTGACGTCTCTAATTTTGAAAAAAATCATCCTGTTTATGGTATTTTGCAGGATTGGTATTGCAATCACTTTGAAAATTATTAAATTTGTCACAAGACGAACTGTCAAGTTTTTTGTTTATTTCAACATTGTCAGTAATTATATTTTTCACAAGAACCATAAGCTTACCGACCAATTCATGCAGATTCAAATATTCATCAGCGTTGATAACTTGAGACCTCATAGATTCTAACCTTGTTTCACATCGTTTACACACCCATTTAACTGAGTCTTTCAGCGACAGAATTAGTCCATATTTATCATCATCAATGTTTAAGCAGGCCGCGTGGTAGCGTTTATTGCAAAATGCTTCGTACAACAGCACACTTTCACTAGAAATAATAGTATTTTCACAGCACTCACACACTGAAATACCAGTTCCCATTGCCACGGCCATCTCGATCACTCGAAACACTATCAGAGCCCGCTATATGAATCCACCAAGCAAACAAAGAGTTCGACACTTAAGTTTTGTGAATTTCATGTACACTCCCCAACATATCGTTTAATAAAAGAGTAATAAAATATGGGAAGTAGATTCTAAAATAAATTTAAAAAAAATTGTAACTATATTTGTTGATCTCAACTGCGTTTTGGAATTAGCCTTAACAGTCCATGAACTATGCGATATTAATTTTAAGTTGCGGACGTATTGATGGATGAAAAGATTTATAAATCAACATCGTTTAATAAATATAGGTTTGTGATGATTTAGATCAGCGAAATAACACGTATTGTTACATCCGACAAGAGTCCATTAACAATTAAATGACGTGACTGGCTGTTATAATTGGCAAAGTTCATTTGTCAGCCGGCATTTGACCCAACCACTCACCATTGATTCACAAATTCATCATTGAACAGGGAGGGAAGTTTATAACTAATCTTTTCTGTTTATTTTAGATGAAATCTTGGTTATTTTTTAGGGTTAATTAATATTCTACTTAAGTTTATTCATATCATTAATACTAGAAGTAATAAGGATATGGAAAGTAATATATAAGATGAGAAGTAATAATAATATCAATTTTTGATGCAGTAAATAAATTAACAAAGATTTATTACAAACGCTATTACATAATAGTGATTAAAAATACATAAATATATCCTATTTTAAACTGCCATTAGAACAGTTAGTTCTATAAGTTACGGCGTAATACTAAGGATATATTTGTATTTTATATGATTCGGATATCAGAAAAGGAGAAATCAAGTAAAGATATAATGATAATATTCACTTGAGTGGCTCATCATACCTCAGTACCATCAGAGTAAAATGAATTTGACATCACAAAAAGTCATAATCGAGATTTAAATTTAACGGGTTCATTGATTCGTTTGAGATCTCTATATGAATTCAGACGGCAAATGTTCGAACAGCAAGTTCGGTTCTGAAGTTCTCCCTTCTTCTGGTCTCGTATAGATAGATGTCCTCGGCCTTAATAATTGCTCATTTCAATCGGCAATACAGGGTGACGTGGAGAATATAGTAGCTGGATAATATCAACATTCCAAGCTCAACGAATACGGTTTCACTCGACTCTCTGGGTTTTAATTTATAAATTATTCTGACAGCATTCTTTTTTCATACTATATGAAATCTATATGATAGCTGCCCCATAGTCTCAATCCGTAGGCGAAATGTGACCAGGGTAGATTGTATTTTACATCCTACAAGTAGAATTTCGCTAGATTGCGTAAAGACATTGCTAAATTGCTTGAGCAAATACTGTCAATTTGGTCTCCCTTGTCCTAGTGAATACCTAGAAACCTGGTAAATTCGGCCTCATTTACAAAAGCTTCTACCGTTATCACAATTCGTGGTATTCGTCTTCTTCTTCGTAGAGGCGAAAGTTGGTTACATTAGTTTTGGTACAGTTTGTCTTCAGATTTACTTAATAAACGCTTGATTCATTCATTTCGTTTAGTAGAGGCTTTGATTTCTAGAACTTTATTTGATTTCACTCTGCTGGAGAGTCATATTTTCCGCTTATTAAATCAACTGTTAATTGATGAATTCAAACAGTTGAAGGAGATGCGAAAAATATTGGCAATACAGTTGAACTCTGGGAAACACTAGAAGGTACTTTTACTTTGCCTGACAGGGTGTACACTGATCTCTGCCACTAAATTACGACACAATAAATTTATGCCGCAGACCATGGACACCATTTATTTATAACTTTTGTAACAATGTCACATGGTGCACATATGAAGTGTCTTTTAAATGTCAAAGAATATGCCGAGAACTTGTTCTCACCTCACCAAGCCATCAAAAAAATAGTCAATAAGTTTTGAGACAAGCATCTACGGTTGACGTATTTTTTCCTGAATCCTTACTGTTTAGGATTAAGAATTTCGAACCGTTCAAGGAAATCTTCTGAATGATGTAAGCCCTTATGATGAAAAACTATTAAAAAAGTAACCCAGGACCGTTAGGATTGAAACAGAACGATAATTACTTCCGATCATCCTTTTTAAAACATCGGAACTACTCCTGATATCATTAAAAGCTCTTGGATAAAGGAAAGATTGAACAAATTAGAAGATAGCGTCTAGCTTTTGTCTGAAGCAACGCTTTATCAGCCACACTGACTTTCAGCTGACCTGGTACCTCCTTCTCGCCCACAGGAAACAGAACCATGTAAGAGACCAGCCTCACAGGTGAAATATTCGTTAGGTCTTTCACTTCCTGTATCCATAGTCAAGAAAAGAATATTGAATTCACTTGCCACTTAAAAGGGATCGTCTGTCAATACACATTACTTATTTATCGGTATTTATAAATATATATCTTTATAAATAGAAACGGTGAACGGAGAGAAGTGTGGATAAAGAATGAACATGTAAGCGGTTAGTCGGCTGGAGTTGTGGGAAAACGAAATGGATTATACTCGTATGAAGTTCTTGTAGGTGGAATTGTAAAAAGAAAGCATTCAGAATAATTGATAAGACGTGTGGGTGCCGTGGATGAAGTTATATAAAAGGTTTGTGTAATCCCTTACTGAGGTTTGTCAGAACCCACGTCCAACACTTCATAGTTCACATATAAATATCCTTTTCATAAAAAAGCCCTACAATTTTGAATCTGAGAGAAAAGTTCTTTTCGTCTTCTTAATGGCAAATGGTATTATAAAATGTAAATTCAAACAGTTCAGAAAATTAGGGGACAGGCTAAATCAAAGCTTACTATGAGTAACAAGTGCTACGAGAAACCAACAGAAACAGGTCACCAAAACAGGCAACATGAAATGTGGAACTAAGATAGCATACTGGGAAGGAATAAACATCAGAGTTGTCACTGAAAATGTTTTATGTTTTCTGATGGACGAATATGTATAAGTAAGTTTTAGTAACGAAATGGAAAGGTGTTACTAAACCTTTGACAGATAAATACGATAGCGTTTGCTCGTTACACACGTTAACATATTATCTCTCTCCATTCCATGAATGCATCGGTGGCGTTGAGAACGTACACGAAACGTAAGCTGTGAACAAAGGAGCCTCAGACAATTCGAAGTGTGTTGTCCTCTGGATAGGGGCTTCCGTTTTAGTACCGTTGCTTTTTCAGTGAGCAATAGTATGATACTGATCTCCAAAAACCTAGCACATAAGTTCCCTGTGCTTTTTATGAAACAAACTTTGACTACGCAGGATAATTTGTAGGCTGTGACGCGACATCCCAGTATCGAGAGCATTGTTGTTGCACCAATCCCAATGGTTAGTCATTGTTATCCTTATAAAACAATAATTAAATAAAAATTGTGGATCTTCCTCGATAAAAAGGACAATATTAAGTAATAGCGTATTATTTTTTTAATACAACGTTAAAATATGTAACTTATTGCTTTTTTAAATACCCGTAAAGGGATATAAGTTTTAAAAGTTTATAAAATTTGTATTAAGAAGTTTTTGTATTGTATATAAAGAGAAGTTGATAGACGTGAAATATAACAATATATTATATATTTATATACATCCAGCATGTATTAGTATATATAAAACACGAATCAGTTTATGTATGACACCTCATGTCCAGACTCCCACTCTTATAATAATATCTAAATATAGCCAAATATAGCTGGATGTATTTGCCCTACTAACAGACTGCTAAGCCGATCAGAGACTGTACCAAGCTTTGTAATCAGCTTGCGGAAACCCACAGTTCTGTCCGACTGTCGTCTGTTAGCTGACATTAGCAAATGGGATTCTTCTTGTCATGTTACTTGACATTTGTAACCAACTTTACTTCTTGCACTTAAAATTAAATTGGTTTCCTTGTCACTTTACACGTAACAGGAGCTCAGTATGAAATAGTTAACCTGAATCATATTTTCAATAAAGAATATAACGTTTAATCGGGTCAGGGATAGTTTATAAAATATATAACCCTAAGACACCGGATAGAACAGTCGAGAGGGGTAAAATCCAGGGTTTGAAAGGGAGAGGTAGTTTCCAAGTTCAGCTCGGAACCGAATCAATGTGAAACCAAAAGCCGAAGCAAATACAGCACCGATGATCAACGGAATCAACATGCTTTCATCATCGCAGACTCGGAAACGAAAGGGAATAAAGGGAAGGCGTCAGCATTTGCTTTAGGATGACTGTTCCACTACCTAAACGTCCCCTAATACGACAGTTGTTAGTTCAACTGAAGCTCGAAAACGAGGAACGCTGGAACCAACTTACGACAAGCGACCCAGCGGCCAAAAAAAGAGAAATGATAACTAAATAAATCTAAATGCGAACACTAGTTCGCTCGAAATCACACATAGCTCGACTCGAGCTCGAAACTAAGGAACGCTGGTGCCAACGTACGTCAAGCGACCCAGCGGCCTCGAAAAGAAACGATAAATTAAGTAAAACTAAATTAAATTACGCTTAGCCTGAAGCTCAGGAGCGCTGGTGCCAACGTACGTCAAGCGACCCAGCGGCCTCGAAAAGAAACGATAAATTAAGTAAAACTAAATTAGATTACTCTTAGGCTGAAGCTCAGGAGCGCTGGTGCCAACGTACGTACGTCAAGCGACCCAGCGGCCTCGAAAAGAAACGATAAATTAAGTAAAACTTAATTAAATTACGCTTAGCCTGAAGCTCAGGAGCGCTGGTGCCAACGTACGTCAAGCGACCCAGCGGCCCTCGAAAAGAAACGATAAATTGAGTAAAACTTAATTTAAACTCTTCTTTACTAGTAATAGAACCTAATCCTATTCGTACTGATCTGTTTTCTTGCTACACTTTATATCTATAATTATATTCTGTTAGCAGCTTAAGTACGTAATGCCATGTACTTATCCTATCGTTAGTGACTAGGCAAGTTCAGGTAAAGGCGTGTTTTGGCAGGTAAATAAGTACCTACTTACTTGCACCTTATCGTGGCGTGTGTGGGGGCGGCGACTCCGACTCGACGACTTCGACTGCTAGACACCGACCGAAAGACAGCGACCGAGAGACAGCGACCGAGAGACAGCGACCGAGAGACAGCGACCGAGAGACAGCGACCGAGAGAGCGAGGAAGCCAGGTACAGCGTACTTACGTACTGTAGTACTGGAGTCGTCCGCTGTAAGGCGCTTCAGCCCTTGAAGCGAACTCCGGCGGATGTATCCTGAAACTCCGCGTCTTACCCGGTCGAGCCGGACCCCGCCAGCTGACGTCTCCCGCGATGGTGTTGAGCTACTGGAGTATAATTGTAGGGGGAAGAAATAAAAATCATAACATGTCATTAAACTAAAAACATATTTTTCCTCTCAAAAAAATAAAAAAACCTTATTTAAACCCCCTGTAAAAATGACATGTTACAAGAAGTGTGTTCATATTTATGTAATGAACTATCATAAAACCATTACTAAGGGTTTCAACTAAGCGTGAACACATACAATTAAACAACTGCATATAGTTTGTAATATTCTTTTGTGTTATACACTTTAGTAAAAGAACCTAATTGCTTATAAAATTTGCATGATCAGGTATCTTTTATAAAACATAAGCAACTCAAACACATTTTTTACTTGCTTTAACCTTTAAACATGATTTTCATTTATTACCTTGCTACGTATTTATTACTTACTTTATCTTAGTGAAAAAAGACATACCAAAATCAGTATAAACTGATAAAAGGGAAATAAGACATATAATGTCACGTTTGTGAGTAATTCAAAACTATTGTTGGAAGTACTAACGCAATAAAAAAATGGCACTCAGACTTTTTAAAACTGTGGTTCTATATTTTCTATGGCTTTTCCCATGTAACCAAAAGGGTTGTTGAGGTTGTCATAAAAAGTTTTAAAACAAGAAGGTATGCAGATGTTGATGGTGTTTCTGTGTGACTGTTAAATAATGCAATGATACATTTTTAGAATCTCTTACAGCAACCTTATACCTGTCTATCAAATTTAAACTATTTAAAATAATTCTTTTTATAAAAAACAAGGCATTTGTCAAAATCAAAGAACTATAGACCTATATCTCTTTTTCCACCTTTGAGTAATGTTTTTGAGAAGTTATTTATGAATAATTTAATTAATTTTCTGGTTAAAAACAACATAATATCAAAGCAACAGTATGGTATCAGAAAGTTATTATATACTCTTCACGCAATTAATAGTGTAATATAATTTTAAATGAAGGCTTGGAGGCACCTAAGGTAGGTACTTATTATATTTCTATACATTTCAATGGCTTTTGATCGAGTAGATCATGCAATTCTACTAAATAAGCTGTATAATTGACAGAGCTAAGATATTTGGCAGCAGAATGGTGTGTGAATCAATTCATGTGAAAGAGTTTGAAATATGTGTATATGTATAATTGTGAAATTTATTGAAAACTTTTATATTTTTGAACTTTTATCATTTAGATTTTGACTTAATCATTTTTAATTTAAAATGTTTTATACAAAGCTTGCTGGCAAAAAAATGGGACTAGTGACGTATATCATACAGTTTTGTATAATAATTGTTCAATTAATGACAGTCAAGAATTATAGAATTGAATAGAATAATTTATATAATGTGTAGCTTTAACTTAATATCTATAAAAATTACATTTTAAATGTACTTTGCTTCATATGTACGTTAGTAACTAAACAAATTAAGTATTAATTCGTTCATCTGTGAAAACTGCAACATTTGTGTTAAAAAAGTTAAAAAAGTTAGTATATGTCTGTGTTGTGTAAGAATATAGGTTGTGTAAAATAACGTTGAGTAAAGGACGTGAAATTTAAACAGTAGTAAAGCACATTAAAAACGAAATAATACTCAAAATAAATACAACACTCGTTATTACTAACACACTTTGCGTAAAGACCTTTATTGCAAGAGGCGTATATTCTTACTTTACCTCTACTGTAACATTCATTACCCTAGGAACTCCTGCATGATTAAAGTCCACGTAAGCGTATCAACCTCTGTGCTTGGGCAAGTCACGTGATTACGTTTCATATTTGTGTGCTTTGAGACAGCCTTGTTTACTATAAACTTTTCTGTATATTTCTGGTAAATATTGTTGTTGTACATATATTCTAGTGTAAATGGAAAATACATTTGTAATAGTATTTCGTTATATTAACTATAGTTGAAAATAGAGAAAGCTGTGGATATTTAACGTGGTTACTTACAATTAAGTTGCAAGTTCTTTGATAATGTTTGTCTTTGACGATTTAAGGATTGTGAAAGAAATTAAATGTTTACGGACATATGTCATAGTTCAATGATAAATAAAAAAATCATTATAACTACTTTTTAGAAATTTGCAATCCGATCTCTTCCTCAAGTGGATAATTAACTTAACACATAAATTTATTCAAGGTTAAAACAGACAAATCGTACCAGAGCGTTGTGACAGGCTTAAGGCAGGAATCACAACAGTCGTGATTTGTGACAATTCTCTGCACAGTCTCTCTAAAACTTATTAGAAACCATTATAAGCCTTTTTTTATCATGACGAGCTTCAGTTCCGATACCCGATACTTAGTAATCTCGATCCTTTCTGCTCTGCGGGGTTTTCATGTGTGATATTTTTCCGAATGGTACATCTTCATGCATATTTTCCTAATTCATCTCTGACGATAAGTTGAAATATTTCCACCACAGCCCTACTTTATTCTCCCCTTGTTTCCTACCGGGCTCTGGCCCTGACCACTGTCTTCCTTATGTTTATCATAAGTGTCTGTATCTAAGGTTTCGTTATCTTCTGTCTTCTATTTGGTTGCTTTAATAATTTCATAAGTGAAGCCAACGCACTATCAATATTTCCCAGGGGACTCTTCATTATTGTCCCACTCTTCTCTATACACACGATTCACTCACCTTAGCAATGATGACATATGATGACGGTATTTCCTCCCTACACTTGACTATTCATTATTGCCCCACTCTTCTCTATACACACGATTCACTCACCTTAGCAATGATGACATATGATGACGGTATTTCCTCCCTACACTTGACTATTCATTATTGCCCCACTCTTCTCTATACACACGATTCACTCACCTTAGCAATGATGACATATGATGACGGTATTTCCTCCCTACACTTGACTATTCATTATTGCCCCACTCTTCTCTATACACACGATTCACTCACCTTAGCAATGATGACATATGATGACGGTATTTCCTCCCTACACTTGACTATTCATTATTGCCCCACTCTTCTCTATACACACGATTCACTCACCTTAGCAATGATGACATATGATGACGGTATTTCCTCCCTACACTTGACGTCTTACTATCCTTTCACTTCCCCTCTCCACGCGTTAAACGTTTCTTGAATCACTCTTATTCCATCTTCCTACTCGTCTTATACAACTTCTAAACTTTGTTGTTCTTAATATAATACTCGAATTTGTAATTATAGTATAAGTAGAACCTATAAAATACCAAATAATCAACTACACGTTTCCATGCATGAATATCAAAAATTTCAACTAATTGCTCACCTCTGGTCAGAGAGTGGACCCCCTTAGACACCGTTAAGCACCTAATTTCCAAGAGTTAAAATATGCATATGATTCCTCAGCGAGATTCTTCCAATATGGCTCACTACTTTAGGCATCGTAGTGTTACTTACTGATGATATTGGTCCATTCTGGATGAATGTTATTCAGCATCTGCAGCAAGCATATTTAGTGGTCTACTAAGCATAGTAAGTCCCTTAGCATCCAAGATTAGGGGGAGAATACTCTGGCTGTAAAAATGGCTAGCAAAATGAAATGGAATCTATTCTTTTATTGGTTGTTTGAAGAATATTTAGTATATGAAGTGGAAGACAGGTCGGGTAGGTGGGAGGTGAAACATAGTTTTAAAACAAATCAGTGGACAGAAGACAATCCTGTTATATATTGTATGCATTTGCTAATGAAATCACCTTAATATCATAAAGAGGACAACATAATACAGTTGTTAAAAGTGTTTTGGGTCCAGTGGAATTTTTGGACACCATTGTGGTACGAAATGTGGTACATCAAAATATCCATTAATTTCCGAAGATGGGTTCAAAGACAAAGAGAGGAGTTTTTGTAAGTAACTGCAGTGTATGGTCGCAGAGTATAAGGTTCCTAGAAGGTTTACGCTTACAGCAGCCTCGGAGTCATGCAAATTGAAAATTGGTGTCATCTGAGTGTTCTTAGAGATTATCCTACTTGGTATTCTTCCATATATGGGCTGTGTTTCCTCTCTGTTAGAATTTACCTATTAAATTTGCCTTTATTTGCAAGAGATTCTCAGTGCTTGCATTAAAAAAAAATCAATGTCAATACTAATAACCTAAAACTATTTAAATATTGTATATAGCTAGATGTACGGTCTAACCGGATATAAATGAAATAATATGTACAAACATTACTTTAAAAATTGTTTTGTCTTCTTCTTGGACCATGTTTTGATAAAATATAAACACAAAGTGCTACTGTCCAAATTCTTCCCATAGATATGACGCCAGTACACCTCTTCTAAGGCACATTTTATTATCATCTGAGGAGCTTCTTAGAGTATTATGATGAGTGAATGCTAGATATTTAACACAATGATTCTTATTTATATGTATAAGGTACTATAGACGTCGAACGACTTTTACGACTTTTTAAAAATCTATATAAAATTAAATTAATCTTTCAAATTCGAGATTAACATATTCGTCTGTGCCGTGTAGCTACACTAGACTGCTACGACTTAAATAACTGTGCTTAATGCCTTAATGCTCAGTGCTAATGCAACGTTAACCTCTATAAATTATAAGGGAATTATAAATTCAAGTTCACCCCAACACGTGATACGAATAACGACTCAAGTTCTCGACTCGGTGGGCGGTCTGGAGTCTTTGATATCAGGGAAGTATATGAAGTTATCTTTATCCTCAAGTTGCTTTGATATGCAAGTATGATGTTATTATGTAGACCGGTGCCCTCTTGTATCTATTACCTGCAGACCAACTCAAAGGTTAGCCCTGACATTAAAAGTAATGATTTTGTGGCTCTAAACACACAACAATAAATACAATAATACTGTAATTTAAATTTCTGTCCTAAAATATCTATTAATTTAGAGTGCTATAATGAAGTGAAGGATCAATTGTGCAGTTTAGTACGTAATGGATCTATATTGCATATTTTTATATTAGCAATGTGAACTACAGGACTATTATACTATTATTTCTGCTTATAATGTATCTCACGTTAATTATTCTTTCAATATGTAAGTGTGTTAGGAAGTCTTATGGAATAGCTATTAAATCATACACGATTTAATAGTGCTTAACGAATTTTCTTATCAATATACTGGGAGGCAGTATGATATACGTAGTCACTGAGTGCTAACACTATAAACATACAGAAAATCATGGATGTTTCCGTCCACGAGCTAGTCTATACAATGAATTATTCGCCTTCTAGCGGATCCAGCGAACTTGATTCCACCTAGCAGTCAATGAATGGGCATGTTTAGGATTTTTAAAATGATTACAAAATAATTCAATACATTTTTGTATTATATCAGTACAAACGGCAAATAGGTTGGGATCAAAATCCTTGGAATGAAAACTTTCTCACCTTTAAATTTTCGTAAAGCACATTGATCAACAGTTCATTTATCACCACACCCGTTGCAATTTGAATGAATGAAGTTTCACCTTTGATTCCATTCTGAACTATGAAGTTTAACTCATCCATATCTTTATTCTTAGCTACCAAAATTGATCGCTCACTCAGCTATTTATAACTTTTGTGGTCAGCAATTATATTTGGGAATAAGTTGTTAATAAGTTCGTCTTTCGATGAGACAAAATTGCAGAGACTATGAGGAAATCAAATTAATCCACTCGAATCTTCGACAGGAACTTATCCATTACCGATAGTCAGCAATTACTCAGAGAAGTCTTCAGCAGATGTATGATTTAACAATGCAACTCTCATGTTTGTTGTAAGCTTAAGATTCTTCACATAGCGCCATAGTTTCGACGATCTGGGGGTGTTCATTTCATCGGCAACTGCAACCGCAATGTTGGAAGTTGCAGAACATGAAATTAATGACACGAGGAATATCTTACCAGTCCACCAGGGGCGTCCAGTAAAAATAACCCATCATTGTCCATCATCAACTACTTTCATTAATGTATCATAGACTTCTTTCTGTTTGGGATTCAACATAAGTACATTCCTTGGAATTACTAAGTTTAATTAATTGCGATCATTAATTCACGTTACCATTCCAGTTATGATTAAGTGCGTCATACATTCCACGATTGACTGGCATCCCTAACCTAACTAATAAACTTCCGCACATGACGTAACACATGACTTCCACCAAGAGCAAAGCCAGATTATGTGTCTCCTCCCTCATGTTGAGATCGGGATTTCTTGTAATGACTCGAATTTCATGGAAAATGTCTTCTAACATACTATCCTTTTATTTGTACCAAAGGTTACATGGGTTCGATGGGAAGACAGTGGAAATGATGTTAGCAGATAAAAACTTAGAGATGCAGAGATAATTCTTTCACCGATTATTATGTCCCAATGCGTACCTTTTTCTAGCAAATTGAGTTCTTGACATGCAGCACGGAATATTGGGAATATTGTACCGTTAACAGTTTTAAGTGAGTCAAATGTCGTTGGCCCACGCACATTTATCAGCAACAACCGCAAGTAGAAGCATTCGTCATTCTGTGGGTGGACTGTGAAAATACGACCAAGAGCAGTTGAACCACATCGCCTTGTTCGCCGTTGAAAATACTTTGGTGAAGCATTCCAACTGTAATAACGTGGCATATCCGAATAAAGAAACGTTCGTGCAAACGGATCGCTTTGTTAGATCGCAAAGAACTGGTCAATGGTGTCGCTGGAGGTGTTTCAGCACGCTGAACAACATGCGAAGCAGTAAAATATACTCTCAGATGCACCGCCAAATGTACAACAGTAGATTGACGTTCGTAAATAGGGAATGACAATATACGCTAAGCAGGTTCGTTGCAGTTCACGTATCGACCAACTTAGCGCGGCCAATAACGAGTAATTTAATCATTGGTATTGGACGTTTGGATGCCAAAAACCGCCAGATCGTTACCTTTCGTAACAAATTTGCAGATGTATTGATGGACTTTACAAAATTGCAATATTCAACGTTGCAATGTGTCTTGAAAGTTTTAGAAATTAGTGGCGAATATGGAACAATCCAAGTGTTATCATAAAACGTTGCCTGTGAACTTACGTTAGTTCAAAACAGATTATAGACAACATTACGTGAACTGTTACTTGCGTTTTGTTATAACACATCACTATTATTACAAACTATTACATGGTAAAATGTAATATTATTAATACTTATTACCCTATTTCTGACGAAAAAAATCTAAAATAAAAAAAAACAAAACAAATGGTATAGCCGTTCTAGAGTTGTTAACTAATACGACTTTGCTATATATATTTTATATATATATAATTTATATATATACTTTATAAATTATATATATATATGCTATATATATATATATATATATATATATATATATATATATATATATATATATATATAGACTCGCCTTCGGCTCGCTGGGGGCTACGCCCCCAGGCCCCCTTTTGGGTGTTAGCCAAATTCGGGAATAAGAATGATTTCGTGATAGGTCAAATTCGGACATTTTGTAATGCCAGGAAATTCCCAGAGGGGGTTAGCGTTACCAGGGGTTGAGACATCAGGGGGTGATCTTGTCATACCAGGAACTTCCCAAGGGGGGTTAAGAGATTTAGTGATTTGTAAAATTCGGACATGTGGTCATGCCAGGACATTCCCAGGGGGGTATAATGTTACCGGGGGGGTTAACACATCAGGGGGTTTAATGTACTCAGGAGGTTATCTGGTCATACCAGGAAATCCCGGGGGGGTAATGTTACCGGGGGTTAATGACACACCCCAGGCCCCCTTTTGGGGTGTTGGCCAAATTCGGGGTAAGCGGAATTCGGAATAGTATTAGACATATTTTATTGAATTTTCCAGTTCTAATCAAAGTTTTGACTCTAAGGCAATTTTGTGGCTTAACTGTTAGAGATAAGACAAAAAGTGACTGGACCTTTCTTGTCGGAAATTTAATTTTTTCTTCGATTCTACCCTCGGATTTGAGCTACAATCTCTGGTTTGGTCGGTACAACGCTTGGTATAAATGTCTGCACTGGTCAGCTATTGTGTAAACAGATTAAGTGTAAAGAAAAGAAAAACTACGTCTATCAGATTATTAATTAGATCAGGGGGTGTAATTCAATCAGGAGTTCATCTACCAGGCGATTCCCGGGAGGGGGGTTAATGTTCTCGGGGGTTAAAGAACGCGTGTTACTTTTCTAGTAAATGTGTGTGTAGGCAAGAGGAATTTTTATCAAAATAAAACGTTGATCAGGGGGTTTAAATTACTTCGTAAATTATTATTCCACGCCAGAGTTTTGACAATGAACTAATATTTCATCAAATTAAACAAAAAAACACTCTGTCGCTATCTACTATTGAAGCTTCACTAACGCTCAGCCAACTCCCGATGTGGATGGGGGTTTTAGTCACTCGTTAACGTAGTAATACAAGGTCAATATGGAACCAGCATGAATCGCAAAATTATAGTTGCAAAATTTAAAACACCTAAAAGTGACGATGAAGAATTAGCCATTTAGAGCATTTATCAGGCTTACGGAAAGATAAACTATAGAAAGCTGCTGGGCCTTTTTTGTAGATCCTATCAATAGCTACTTACAAAAAGTTTTACATTTAAGCTAGGGCCAACGGTTCGGCCACTATCGAGCACGAAAAGTAAGTTTTTAAGTGGAATTTTCAATATAATCACGTTTTACGGCTAAATCATGGAAGATAGAGTAAAAAGTCACTGGACCTTTTGTGTAGATCGCATTAATCTGTATTAAAATCAAATTTTAAATCTGGGATAGAACTAAGATTTTGTCTGAAATAGAGCCCAGAAAACAAAATCTCACGTAAAACTCAAAAATCAAAACTTTAAAACGCGTTATGCGGCCAAACCGTTGAGGATAGGGCAAAATGTTACTAAACCTTTTTTTTAAATCACGTGATTTCCTAAATCCCATTGAAAATTTATTTTGAGCTACGACCAACCGTCTAGCCGTTATCAAGCCCGGAATGTAAATTTGTAGGCGAAAATTTCCAAATATTTTCATTTAATCGCGTTTTGCGGTCAAACTAATGGAGATATAGTAAAAGGTCAGTTAACCTTTTTTGTAGATCATATCATTTCCTAAATCTAACCTTTGTTTTATTTCGACCTCCGACGAATTTTTTCGCCGCTATCGACCCCAAAATCAAAGTTTTCTCGCGAAAATTACAAAAAAAATTCACATAATCACGTTTTTCGGCCAAACCAATGGAGATAGGGCAAAAAGTCACTGGACCTTTTCTGTAGATCGCGCAATTTGATAATTTGGTGGGTCAATCAGATTTGAGCTACGACCAACGGTTCGGCCGCTATCGGGCTCGTAACATTATTTTTATCGAAAAAATCTCTGGAATGTCAAATGTTCGAGCGTTTTGTCGCTTAACCATGGAAGATAGAGCAAAAAGTCACTTGACCTTTTTTGTAGTTCACTTCATTCCTGACTATGAATTTTTCGTCAGATCCGAGCTAGCTTCAACGGTTCGCCCGCTATCGGGCTTAAAAAAAAGGCTTGCAAGGGTAAAAAATGCGCGTTTTTTTAATAATTTTTTTGAGGGGTTTAAAAGTAAAAATGTCCAGTTTTCAGAATTTTCCTCCGGGTCATATTGCAAAAGGTACCTGCATGCCAAATTTCAAGTTTCCAGCACTTCTAGAACTATGTTAGAATTTGTATCTATATATCAGTGAGTCAGTTTCACATGCGGCTGTATAAGTATTTAGATGTATCATCAGGATTACGGCAGCAATTCTTAACATTTTATTACTCAACTTGGTATAAACGTTCTACAGATGAACGGTAAGGTTAACTTCTTGTTCGTGCCAATCGGACACAGGGGGCGGAGTTTTAACATCTAAACTTTGGAATAGAATTTCCGTTTTGTAAGATATAGCCCTAGATGGGACTTCACCACGTTTCTATTCATAGAATTAAAACAAATGTATTTCAATCTTTTATTTGGATGCATTTAAAAAAAATTTTTAACAGTGGATTTAGTTTGAATACCAAGCATAATGTTAGGGCAATGTGCATAATACCATTAACATATAATTGACACCAAAAACGGCATTTATATTTATTTTCCTCAAATTTTAATAGTGAAACAAAAACATTTTCACTATACCTCTCAAGCGCTGTGTACGCTCCGTCCCCGGTTTATAAAATACATATTAGAGGTTGATCGTCATTTATTGTTGGAGGGAATTGTGATAATCACTTTAAATAAGTCAATAACCGATGGTAAAATTGCTGCCTTTGTTTTGGACGGGAGAATTACGATTGCAGGATTAAACGTTCCACATAACACTCGTACAAGTATTTATTTATTGACGATGTTGTTTTGATTTTACTGCTACTGGATGTGGTTAAATACATGGATAAATTATGTGGGCACACTCTTATAAATTTGGTACTGTTACTAACTTTTAACCGTGTTTGAGTTTTTTGCATATTACATGACAATACGCTTATCTAAAACCAAATCACTTCCAGTAGATTTACGAGAAGGCGTACATGGGACGAGAAAAATAGCATAGCAAACACTGTTGGGGATCGGACACAACAATGTGATGTTCTTCTTTTCCGTACGCACTAAGTATATTACGTCCTATGTAATATCCTTGTGAATATTTAATTTTTAAATGTGGCCTTGGATAAAGTGATATTCGGCTTCTTGTCACAAAATGAAATCAAAGTGTAATAATTTAAGCAATATTTCTAAAATTGAATTATTACAGGAAAAGAATGTACCATAATCCCCAGGAAAGTTTCTTAAAGCAATGTTTAAAACTAAATCAGGATACCCAACAATGAATATCGTTTTCAGAGAATGTTCATAATTTTATTTGTGATATTGAAGGTACGATAGGCGGAGATGGAACGCTTGTGTGTGTGTGTGTGTGTGTGTATATATATATATATATATATATATATATATATATATATATATATATATATATATATATATATATATACAGGGTGTTCGAAAAGTATGGGTACGGCTTAATATTTTAAAAACCATAGGAGATAACATCTATAAACTTTGCACAGTGTCATATGGCTATGTAAACTATTTTTCCTTCCTATTACCATGACATGCCAACCATGGGGAGACGGCCCATAGAGGAAAACATGGAGATCTTAAATTGAAGCATGGGTCGAGTGATACCTCGTTTGAAAGAGCTCACTTAGTAGAGTTGAATGCTGCAAACCGCATCGTAAAAGGTTTATCCAATCAGAAATGGCGGGTTGTTTTAGGTACACATTGTGAAGCCATTATGCGTTGCCATTTCTGACTGGATCGTCGTATTCCGATGCGGTTGGCATAATTAGCAAATTATGTCATAAATTTATAACACAATAAATCAAACTAAAAAATAATCGGTATTTATTGTGTTTTATTTATTGTGTTATAAATTTACTAATTAAAAAAGTCAGTGAAAACACATTGGTTAGTAGAGTGAAACGCCGCCAACCGCATCGGAATACGACGATCCAGTCAGAAATGGCAACGCATAATGTACTTCACAATGTGTACCTAAAACAACCCGCAATTTCTTATTGGATAAACCTTTTAAGATGCGGTTTGCGGCATTCAACTCTACTAAGTGAGCTTTTTCAAATGAGGTATCACTTGACCCATGCTTCAATTTAAGATTTCCATGTTTTCCTCTATGGGCCGTCCCCCTATGGTAGGCATGTCATGGTAATAGCAAGGAAAAATAGCTTACATAGCGATATGACACTGTGCAAAGTTTAGAGCTGTTATCTCCTATGGTTTAAAAAATATTAAGCCGTACCCATACTTTTCAAACACCCTGTATATGTATATATATATATATATATATATATATATATATATATGTGTGTGTGTGTGTGTGTGTGTGTGTGTGTGTGTGTGTGTTTATATACGGTCATAGACACAGGGAGAAATCTGCTTTCGTCGAGAGACTTTATGCTCAGACACTGAAACCGTTTCTTTGCACATCTGCACGAATTCAACCACAAACCTATTTTATTGCGTCTGCAAACCATAAAAGTTAACAAAAACTATATTATCAAGTGACAAACATTCACTGTTTTTCAAGTGATATAAAGTATTCTCTTTGTTCCAAGGTCCCTAAAATAAGCTTATGAAAAGAGTCGCATGCCTATATATATATATTTATTTATCATGTACAGTCTTAAATTGAAAACTATCACAGATTTGTATATTATTTTCAACAGTTATTCTTATTAACAAAGCACTGTAAAAAGCGTTTTCCGGTTAGCTTCTTGTGAAGATAAACTCACATAAGGCTAAAAAGGACAAGCTTTGTTCTACATCAACCAATGTAAGAAATTAAACACATGTTTTGATACTTGAATACGTCAAATGAATATGATTAACCTTCACCATATACTATATTTACTAATATATTTATACTGTGTTATTCACGTTTACAAGATGGTTTCCGTTAGGTTACCTATAAGAGAAATGTCAGAGTCACTTTTATGAAGACAAATAAAGAACCTCAATGGATATATACCTTTCTATAAACACTATATAGATAATTTTGAGGTAGAGTTTCGCTAACAATTTTAACCCATTATTTAACGCCATATATATTGCGTGTACATAGATAGAAATCGAATTCGATCTTCAGCAGCTGTCAAGAAAGTCTATTCTACCATCCGCTAACACGAATGTTTCTATTTCATTTTAATAATAGAATGTTTCACTATAGACATAATTCTTTTATTAAATAATTTAATAATATTACATAATTGTTTTCTTTACTTTAAGGTCTACAGGTATTCAAACTAATATCAAACAAAATTCTATTTCAAGAAACAATATTTTTCATATTTTACCGCCCGAACATATATTTTTCCACATAAATATTTGAGTAATATATTATCAATAATTTCAAGTCTCTCGTGAAATAAGCTGCTATTATCTTCTAAAATAGACAACAAGTAATACAAGCTACCAATGTATTATAATATCTATAATAAGGTCATTTTATTGGTAAAATATATACCATATGCATAAGTAGAAAATATTTAAATTACATTTTAAACACGATTTGTAAGTAATACTATATTCATATTAAAATAGCGCAGATATGTATAATGTAAATAGAATATTAAAATTGATTGGAGCTTGCATGGATATAATAGTCTTCTGGATATATACAGAAATTTAATGCTTCTTCTATATGTTTGACTAAAGGTGAGATAAGGAGGGGGTTGAGGGTAGACCTTCCTTCATTGGAAATGAAGTCACTAATTATCTTGAAACTAAGTCCAGTATTCTTTCCCTAAGTTTAACTTTTCCAACAGGACCTACATTTAAATGTTTAAAATTTTACAATTCAAAAACCGTAATTTTTTGAAAGGTGAATCTATTTAGGTAAAATATGTAGCAGTTTTACTCTACTAATTAGATGTACTACTCTACCTATGCTCTCATTTAAAGTTTCATTCCGACTCCTTAAGGGCCATCTCCCTGAAATGAAAAAATTTAGTAATTTCAAAAAGAAGATTTTTAGGTTTGGTGGTGATGTACCAAAACTTATTACATCAGGAAATAATCAGGAATTTGTGGTATTTTCAGGAATTATCGAATCTGTGCAGGACTTTTTTAACACTTTGGATACTCTCTTGCAACCCAGTATTTATTGAAGTAAAAGTGCATAAAAGGATCATTTTACTATGTCAACCTGAAATTTATAAAGTACTGTTTCAGAAATAAACTATTAGTGTCATATTTATCATGACAGAAGAGTTGTAAATTCACTGGAAAGAGGTTAATCTGATATTTATCATAATACTTCTGACACCAAAACAATATAATTGTGTACGTATCTCGTAATAACATCTATTTATGACAATAATATTCAGAAGCGTTCTTGTTTCCATTTTACTGAGGAGTTCGCCTCACCAATCATAGCGAAACAGGCTGCACTGAGGTTGCCTGTGAGTTTTAAGATCTATAGCTCAATTAATTCTCGATATATCTTGCTGACGGCTATACAGGCGAACAACATATAGAATCTTCATTACTTATCCCCCTCCCCCTCGCAAATATAAAGCGAAATTGTGTCAGCCATTTGGACGGACAGATATGACTGTCTTCTCTAAAGCTCAGCCTACAGGGGACATTTCTGTACTGAGTAATAATTGCGTCCATATGGTAAAGTATTCATAATTATATCATTACTCCTGAAAGATAATCCTTGAAATGTTGTAGATTACTAGTGGAATATTTATTATTTATCAAATTACTTAGATCTATGACATCTCAGTGTGAATTATAAACTGTTTTGAGACTTATAAGAAACCCTGTTTTACCTGAACTTCAACAGGCATTAAATAAAACCTGATTTACTTGAGTACATAGCAGATATTTAGGTAATAAATAAGGTACTGTGCCTTCGTGATTTTTGAAGTTTGTCTAATTTATTTTCTACTGCTAACATAAAAAAACTCAACCACCATTGTTTGTTGAGTTCTTATTCCAACAAATTTCCAGAACAAATTAGATATTTGACCAAAGTAAAAAATATGTCCTCTAGACAGCACTTAATAGAGGAAACAAAAAGGTAGATTTTTTAAAGCTACAAACCTTTATAGTAATTTATTTATACATTCTAAACTTCGAATACGTCGTGGAACCAATATACAGTGGGACTACAGCACGTAAATACCCGTACGAGTACATTTGTTTTAAGGTCACTACTGTGACTAATAGTTATTATAAAAAAATACATTTTTCATTAGGGAGAATCATTGTACAATTTTAAAAAGAATATTAGCATATAAATTTCCAGAATATATACCTTTTCCAGAAAGAAAAGGTAAAGGAAAAAGAGAACTAAAAGAAATACCAAGTTGACTTTAATATACTGTGATGTATAATAAATCAATATCTACTTCTAAAGGAGATGACCCAAAGCATTTCTGAGGTAGAGAAAACCACGATTTATTAATAAGCAGCCCATTGGTTCGGAAACAGGCAGTTGACCACAAGTGCCAGGATGGCTCGATAATAATCGGTTCACATCGTATGTTTTCGGTAGTCTTCGGGAGTTTAAGGGGAGGGAGGGGTTAGCTCGAGTGGTTGAGCTGTATTGAGGGTTGCCAGTTCGCGCTTGCAGTGCGTACCGTGTGGTTGTGTACGTTCATGTGTCAATATTTCTATGTACAATTAATGTTTTTATAAAGATCACTTTATTTAATTTAATACTATAATTTTAGATTACAGCCGTGTAATCTTTTCGTCATAAAACGTTTTCTGAATGTAAAGTATAATTATATATGAATTGGCAACGTACGCAGGTAAAAGTTTGTTATTAATTGTTTCGTTATTTTACAAAGGGGTGTCCTATGAATATTCTATTATGTACAAATTTACGTTTAAAATTGTTATATAAAATTTGGAAATATTCTACGTATCATTAACATTTTTAACTTTTCTGCTTTATCACACAAATAAAACAACAATGTATAAATAAGGATCCAGTAATATTAAATACTGATATGATTTATTACTTTGGTCTAAAATTATACACTCTCTTTCTCAGGCGGATAACAAATATTATTACAATAAATTATATTTGTAATATATTTTTATTTTTATTGTGAACATTTGCAGTTATTTATGCTTATGCAAATAATGTAACTGGATCAATATTAACCGAAATCCCCAGTTTTGGTTTTATAACAAGTAAATGTGTTTATTACAATGGTTTTGCGTTCAAATAGATTGTACTATTCTAATTATCAAGTGTAGGCGTGTCCTAGTGTGAGACGTGAGTGCGTGTGCTTGTGCTTGTGCGTGTATTGAACTGTACGCAGTGGTCAAGGCAACAGGTGCAGTGCGGCAAGGAAATGTCCCAGGACTACCTGTTGTTGTTTTTGTTGTTGTGTTGTTGGATGTTCGCATACTGTACAGAACCGTCCAACTTCAACAACGGTTTCGTCACGGACATCGTCCCAACAGAGACAGGTGATTGTCTGGTTCTCTAAATAATATTATTTATTCCGAACACGTAAAGTTTAGTGCAATTCTGATGTACATTGACAACAGAACTAGATGTAGAAGTAATACGGATTTATAGAATATATTGAGAAGAGGTATTTAACTCATGTTTAGGCTCAACCGTGTAGTAAAATAATATCACAAACGCATTAAATTAAGTAAATTTTTGAAAGGGGAAGGAAAATTCTAAACAGAAAAAAACTATGTATACACTATCTTGGAATGATTTTATACTTTTTATTTCTAGTTGTTTAATACATTTATTTTCGTTATCCCAGTATAATAGGTGCTTAATAAATATAGATAAAGATTTTAGTTCTTGATTAAATACCGCTTTGCACGTAATAAGTGCAAGGAGTATTAATATGCTGTATTGCTCGATAGTTCGAAATAGAAACTAACAATAATGAATCTTTGTGCTTTCTAATATGTGAATGTAGTTAACAGCAAATTTGATTTTGTGGTTGATTTGGTTTATAACACAATAAAAATGTTTGTAAAGTTCCTAAAATAAAAATAATTAATCACAATAAACTTAACCGTTATTAGCATAATTTTGGAATGCATAATAATAGTGAAATTGAAGTATTCTTAGGAATAATGTTTACAAATTTAGATTTTGTAGTTTTTTTATTGAAGATTATAATCCAATTAGATAATTAACCAAGAACATTTAGGTGGACATCATTGGAATGCGCCTATGCAATCAGTCTTGTATTGAAGTATACTCAGATTATTCAGACTAAACATTTTGTGATATAAACAAACGGTATGATATGAATTAGGTAGAGTTGTCATCCAACGATGGTCATTAATTTAATAAGCTCTTAAATATTATGTAAGAAATTGACCACACATTTAATAGACATGACGTAGCAGTAGTGGGAATGGTTGATGATATTTGAATGTTGAGTTTAACTTCTGTTCACCTTGTAGAGTCTATAACGTATAGTGACTGGAATCAGGAATCATGTTCGTCAGAGGAGATTCAAAATTTAGTCGACGAAGAAGCTCAAAATGAACTCTTTACATCGTTTAGACATTAGCCACTAATAGGAAGATGAATTGGAGATAAACTGAGCATTGATATTAAATCAACCCTTCCCACCGTACCTACTATAAGTGTAAAAATCGGCTGCTCAACCGTGCATGTATATCGTGTCTAAAACATCGTAGTGCACTAAACTGTGCACCTGGCTAGGCAACAAGAATACCTCTTCACTAAGATTGCATTTTATTTTGTAGCCCATGTGTCTCTTTACATACCAGCATAGGAAGTCAGCAGAGGAAAGTGAAATTGAACTAAACTCAACGATAACAAAATATGCAATAAACTTATCACAGAAACTTCTTGATTTAAACCGTGTCGATACACTCCTAACATAATTAATTTTATAATTGCTTATAATGCCTTTCATTCCTGTATGATGTGTGAGGCTATCTTCAGCTAATATGTATTAAACTAAAAATATGTCTTAAGACTGCATCTGACATAGCAAGACTGAAATATCTCAAGATTATCTTTTGGTAGTCTTACGTTTATTTACAAATTATACTAGGAATAGTTGGTGGTATGAACCGGCTGCTAAACATACATTCAATATATTGTAATATTACGCCAAATAATGAATTTTAAAGAAAATATTATTAACAGTTTTAAATTACTATAACTTTTTAAACATTTAAGTTAGATCAGTTAACTAAGCTTGGTGATAAAAACACCTCTTTTAGTTCATACAGTTCTAATAAGTTCAAGAAGAAACACAGTATTATTTATATTCTGATAAATATTTGGTATTTATTTATTTGGTTGAGATAACTTTCCTTAAACACATTAGGAAATAATTTTAATGAGTTGTCTGAGGCAGACATTAAAAGTTATAGTTCCCATTCTTCTCGTAATGCTATTCGCCACTATTCTAAGGTTCTGGGCTTGTTTGAACGCACACAGATGCTTGGTCATTTTGATAATATACATCCTCAATCAGTTTTAGATCTAGACTGCACAAATTTAACTCTAATACTGGTATATTATGTACCGTATGTATACGTACTGCCGAACCACTCTTAGTGCACGTGGTCGAACTCTACTGTCCTGCTCGGTCTACATTACGACGTATATGGACGTCCATTACTTCATACCTATAACTATGGACTGATTAGTTGCCGTTTAGGAAATTTAAAAAGTCTTTTATATCTTAGAACAGGTCAGTCGGTAAGGCGACTTCAATTGATAGTCTCTACTCCTTACTATAACATGGTTTCATTACCAACTAATTTTGCTGGACTGAAATTGTTTTGAGGTTTTCGAACAATATAAAACCAATACAAAGCGCATTAACTCGTAAAAACCTATCGTAAAGTGTATTGTGAACATGGGTCGCATTGGCTTTGGTCTTATGGGAAAACTGCCATAATCATAATACCTCTGACTGACTCGTAATATTATTATGTTGAAATTTATTTAAATACGTGACAAATCTTTTCTATATTCCTTACACTCCAATCTTTTTGATGACAAGGAACACATTTTATGACTGAAGCGTGGTTAGAAAAGCTCCTAAATGTATTAACAGATCCAAAATTTTATGTTGGGAATCCACGTTTGGAGTTCAATTTATTATAATTCATTTCATTTCTGGGCTATGGATAGCTAATAAAAATAACATTATTTTTAATTTATTTTATGTAGTACATAGGTTTTGATACAATATATTAAAATATCTTATCTTATAAATTAAAATGAATAGCTAAATGAGTTGCTATACGCTAATGTCCTAATGTTGAGAACGAACGGACCATTTTGGCTACCTCTCGTTTTAATATATCCATTACACTCCGAGGAAGGCTCCGATAAAGAGGAAAATAAGAAAAGTTTCTCGGAATATTTGATAACTCAAGAGAATAATTATAATATTTATGAATGTAATCCAAAGTTAAGTGACACTAAACAGCTGTTGAAACTTTAAACTGAAAATTACCGAAGAGGCAGAAACATTCGTCTATGATTAAATTTAAGAAAGTATGACGTATAAAGTGTTTGATCTGTAGTGTAATTCTAATTGGAAAGAAGGAATTACTATATAATATTTACATACTGTGTGTATCAGTGACGGATAAACCATCTAATGAATTGAAAAGACTATTTAAACGCTGTTATAAAACCGACCTTAATGACCAAAGCTGTGAATGTTTGCACGTAATGCAATCGAACTTGAGACTGTGGATTGCATTTCTACTGTAGCGTCAGGAAGAACAAAGGAATGGCACACTCTTCCTTTAATACCGGAAACAATGACAGTAGATATTTACGAACAAAGCTGTAAATGTTTGCACGTAAAGCACTTGAACTTGAGACTGTGGTTTGCATTTCTACTGTAGCGTCAGGAAGAACAAAGGAATGGCACACTCTTCCTTTAATACCGGAAACAATGACAGTAGATATTTACGAACAAAGCTGTAAATGTTTTGCACGTAAAGCACTTGAACTTGAGACTGTGGATTGCATTTCTACTGTAGCGTCAGGAAGAACAAAGGAATGGCACACTCTTCCTTTAATACCAGAAACAATGACAGTAGATATTTACGAACAAAGCTGTAAATGTTTGCACGTAAAGCACTTGAACTTGAGACTGTGGTTTGCATTTCTACTGTAGCGTCAGGAAGAACAAAGGAATGGCACACTCTTCCTTTAATACCGGAAACAATGACAGTAGATATTTACGAACAAAGCTGTGAATGTTTGCACGTAATGCAATCGAACTTGAGACTGTGGATTGCATTTCTACTGTAGCGTCAGGAAGAACAAAGGAATGGCACACTCTTCCTTTAATACCGGAAACAATGACAGTAGATATTTACGAACAAAGCTGTGAATGTTTGCACGTAAAGCACTTGAACTTGAGACTGTGGTTTGCATTTCTACTGTAGCGTCAGGAAGAACAAAGGAATGGCACACTCTTCCTTTAATACCGGAAACAATGACAGTAGATATTTACGAACAAAGCTGTAAATGTTTGCACGTAAAGCACTTGAACTTGAGACTGTGGATTGCATTTCTACTGTAGCGTCAGGAAGAACAAAGGAATGGCACACTCTTCCTTTTATACCGGAAACAATGGCATTAGATATTTACGAACAAAGCTGTGAATGTTTGCACGTAAAGCACTCGAACTTGAGACTGTGGATTGCATGTTTACTGTAGAATCAGGAAGAACAAAGGAGTAGCACAGTCTTCCTTTTATACCGGAAACAATGACAGTAAATATTTATGGCCAAAGTTGTCTTTCTAAGCTTACGCATGCACATATTTTCTAAATCGGGTTAAAAAAAACTAACTGAATTGTAGCACCAGATATATCATAGAACAGACATTTCTTTTTAGTCGTAAGTAAGCAATGTATATTTTATTTATTGGGAGTTAAAGGCAATTGTAACTATGGTACGGGAAAAATTGAATTTCAATTAAAAGAGCCGAAAGTACACGATTTGTTTATCGAAGTTGGGTTTGTTGGTATTTTCTAGATCGGCGTACAACTGAAACTCAACTATGGAGCTGGAGATACCTTACACAGAAAGTGGATCTAAACGTACGTAGTTGGAGACTTTTGCATCAAATGGCGTTTACGAGACTATGTATAATATTCTTTTCATACCAAAAATCGTAAAACCATGTATAACACAATTATATATACTTGATATGTCTACTTTTCTGAGGATCCATCATATTTTCTCATAAATGCTGTAATTAAGAAGGGTACGCCCTTCGATTTTAAGGATTGGGTGTGGAACTGAAAGTAATTACTAGTTTAATATGGATGCATATGTACTGACATTTTTCTGTTGCTTTAAACCTTCACTTGAGATACATCTTACCACAGTTACTCTTACGATCAGAGCCCTGTGTACCAGCCCAAGGATATCTGTCCAGGACTAAGGCTACAAGGCATTAAAAGCTAGATGGCATTGGTTTGTAATTGAAGTATTAAGTTTAATGGATTTACGAGATTTTTTGTCACATAAAATTAGTATCTCTATAACTAAATAGTAAAGCTACATTTACCAAACTTTGTCCATACGATATGATAGAGAATAGATATATAAATATAACGATATTATTTCCTTTAATAATACCCAAATAACTATTTGAAAATTTTTAGTCTCGGTGTAAAAACTACAGAGAGTGACCAGATTCCTCATTAAACTCAGTTCAGATTGAGTATTGGAAATAAAGGCGATTAATACACCTACTACCTCTGGTCTCACTTCTAGAACACTCCATTCGCTCCTATTAGTGTGTACTCAACCATATATCAAATACTACCAAGTTGTCTATAGCCTACCTTCACCTTTGGAGCAGCATACCTCTGTCTTTTCTTCATTAAATGGTCCAGGCTTCGTAGTAGAATTTTATCAATTGTCTTAATGGGTATAATTTTATATGCAATAACCCGAATCCATACATATTTGTTTCCTGATCTCCATAATTTATATTAAATATTGCTGCATTAAAATGTTTTTTCGTTGTCTCTGAAATGAGGATAACCCTCGTCAATAGTAAGGAACCCCTATTTCAGCAAGCTCCAGCATCTGAAACTGTGACAAGAACGGTATAATATACAACAGAAGTAGTTAGAGATGTCTTGGTAGTATGAAGAAATCACAACTGATCCACTCCAGCTGCACCAGTTTATATAGTTCAAATGAACCCGATCAGAGACAGCACTCTATTCACCCAATAGAAGAACAAGGTAACTCTCCACTAGAATCACTATGTTTTCGATTTATAGGAACCTGTACTAAGTGAGTCTATGTAATCCGAGTTTCTCAAGGCTTTCATTGGCATTCACTGTTTTCACGCAAACATTGACACTGTGACAAGAACGGTATAATATACAACAGAAATAGTTAGAGATGTCTTGGTAGTATGAAGAAATCACAACTGATCCACTCCAGCTGCACCAGTTTATATATAGTTCAAATGAACCCGATCAGAGACAGCACTATATACACCTAATAGAAGAACAAGGTAACTCTCCACTAGAATCACTATGTTCTCGATTTATAGGAACCTGTACTAAGTGAGTCTAAGTAATCCGAGTTTCTCAAGGCTTTCATTGGCATTCACTGTTTACACGCAAACATTGCAAGAACGGTATAATATACAACAGAAGTAGTTAGAGATGTCTTGGTAGTATGAAGAAATCACAACTGATCCATTCCAGCTGCACCAGGTTATATAGTTCAAATGAACCCGATCAGGGACAGCACTTTATACATCCAATACAGGCACAAGTAACTTTCCACTAGAATCACTTTTCTCGAATGATTTCTCGGAACCTTTACTAAGTTAATCTAACTGCTCCGAGTTTCTCAAGGCTTTCATCGGCATTCACTGTTCACACACAAACATTGACACTGTGATACATTAATACGTAAGCCCTTAATTAAGATTCTCTCAGGACCCAACATAAGCAGTAATATATTTCATGCCATAATTAACGAAGTTGATTGCCATTGGAGAGGAAGATTAGACAATCTCATCGGTTCTCCTCGTGTTAGACATGTACTGCCTGGAACTCTGACACAAAGAGCGATATGGCTAGTATTGATGAGGTATGACGTGACTTGGTCTATCTGATAAATGTAAATGTTTGAGGTTCACATTTTATAATGGTACAGAAAGAATGTATGTCCTATATGAACTCTAAAAAAGTGCAAATAGAAACTTTTGCATTAATGGGATAATGAGAGTGCTTAACTTCCTAATGAGTTTCTAATATAATTTAGAAACTTATTGCACTCATTAAAATAAACATTTTAATTCCAGTACCAGCGCAGAGGGCAGAGTTTTAGCACCTCTAAAAACTTAATATAAATTATTCATCATCTCTTTCACAAAAATAAAAAAATATTACTAAACGGTAAATTTATAATCGAAGCCCAATTTTCTTACTCAAATTTACTCGTGGAAAATGGAGATGGATAAAAAGTTCAGCTGTTCTTTCAACAAGTTTCTAGTTAGAGTTCACAATTAAAGTTTCTAATTGACGAGATCTGAGCTGAGACACGTTGTAAAGGGCCAGAGAATACTTTTCGTTATTCCGTAGTTAATATGAAAGGAAAAAAACATTGTGGAAAATTGTAATTTTACTTTTATGGGGTTGCTTTTTTTTTGTTAAATGTTCAATAGTAAGTAATTTTAAAGCATTGCTTATTAAGTTTTTTTAGACCTTTGACTAAGGCAAAGATATAGCCTGCAAATTTTTATAAGATTATTTATATGAATAATTCAATCGTAATACTCTAATTTAGCACTTGTGAATACCGTTAAATGGGATCAATTTTAAATCGCTCCCAGAGAAAAGTACGTCGAGGTGTCGGGGAAAACATACCCATTGCTACACATACCTACTGTGCATGAATTTGAAAGTCATGATAAAACGATCGATCTATCACAATTGAAATATAATATTTTTACTCTCGATAGAAAAATATGGTATTCGTGGCACTTAAAATTCTTTAATATTGTTATTTATTAGTATTTCAAATGTTTCATTCCAATATATACGATCATTTCTTAAGAAACTTAGATGACATGTTGTGTGAAAAAATAACATATGTAGCAAATTGAAATGTTTTAAGAAGTTTTAGATATACATATATGAATAATTGAGATATTGAATGTATTTAATTCCCAAAATGTATGTATTTACTACATTATTGCTGTAAGACATGGACATATTATGTTCTCTCCTACTTCTGACCTCTCAATAACTAACAGTCATTGAGGAATCGCAAGCCATGCTCTGTAAATAGTATTTTCAGAAAAGAAAGGTCTACCTATGAGTAAGTTCATAAGAAATGTCTATACGTGACTATTCCAAACGTCCAACTTTGATCGCTTTGCTTTACTAATAAAACAATATTCATCAATAAATATGTTGTTTTATATTCCGACTAACAATACAATACATATATATATATATATATATATATATATATATATATATATAGCACATAAATTGTATGTTTTATGATTCAATGTTTATTGAAATTACACACACACACACACACACACACACACACACACACACACACACACACACACACACACACACATATATATATATATATATATATATATATATATATATATATATATATATGCATGTGTGCGTGTTTGTTTTTTATATCTTATAAATAAAAATGAATCGCATCCGAGGAAGGTTTTTATTATGAAAAAGTTACGAAAGGTTACCTGGAATATTTTGGTATTCAGAAAAATTTGTAGTTTTTACGTGTTATAATTCAAATTAAACTGGTACTACACAGTTTTTGGCTGCTATAGTTCGACAAACTTTCTGAAACATCTGCTTATATTTAAATTTTATCAATAATAAGTAAAAAGTGCTTGATCGGTAGTCTAATGCAGATACTAAATAAAATATTTATATATAATTTTTATTCCAGATTGCGCCAGTGACGAATTAAAATCATCTAATGCATTAAATACTTATATAAAACTAACCTTAATAAACAAAGTTATGAATATTTTCACAAAAGTTACTTTAAACTGGTGGGCTTCTATGAAATTATTATATTAGGTTTTAACAATGGCTTATGAAAAAACAGAGAAATGAATACCAACATGCCTCAACGATTCATTCTTTCCCTGGCTTCTGTTCAAAAAACAATTGTAACGCAAAACTTTAATAACGATTATTTTGGAATGTTGCAAAACCTTAATAAGGATTTCCTTGTTATGCCGAAAGTACATAGTAAGTAGTAGGACTTCCCGCTAGGTCGTAATAGGCTTTTCGGTCCTACTTATGTGTGTATTTTCTTCATCAGGACAAGGCAAACTCACCCATGTTAACGCGATTTTGACCAAAATATATTTTCGAGAACTAGATAATCAAACGTATATAGTATTTTGATCGCGGCAATATTGCAAGATAAACTGTGACATAGTAGGTAAGTGTATTCAAACGGCCTTAAGTAGGCACTTTTGAACCGAAGTAGGTATCTCGGTCCTACGTAAGTATGTATATTTTTTTACCGTCACAACAACATGGCAAACTCTACTATGGTACTGAAAATATCTGAAACACGAAGTATAAGGACTAGAAATATATGCTTTTTGACCGAAGTAATTTTTCGAGACCTGTGTGATCCGAGATTTGTGTTCTCTTGATCGGGATGACAAGGCAGATTCAGCTGTGACGTTACGTATATAATGAATTAGAACCAGAAATACTCTTACACGTGCCAAACATGATATAATAATTAAGTTAAACTCTGATACTATTTACCATGAACTTAAATAATATCTACCTGATGTAAGGCTTTTAAATTACGTTTTAAAATTTTTATAGGACTATCATCATATTACATCTTATTACACAATTGTTTTTACTAAGTAATATAAGGACTTCGGTTCTAGCGATTGCGTGGGAAGCCGCGAGTAACAGCTAGTATATAAATATATATTAATAAAAAATAATTGAATCTTAATAAATTAGGGCTCTGTGGTGTAATGGTAGCACATTCACCCGGCAGTGAGAGATCCGGGTTCAAGTCCCGGCGGAGCAAGTACTTTTTGCGATTCAATGTTTATATATATTGTCAACAGTATCCTTATTTTAAGGGTTTTCATACGTTCATATATATATATATATATATATATATATATATATATATATATATTGTAAGTGCCTTGGTCATCCTTTCAGTACCTCCTGAAACATTAGTCTACAACCAGAAATTAAAATGTGTTAAAATAAATCATTACTTATGCTAAATATTTATATAACAGTATAATTTCAATTGCCACATTGTTCTCCGTTATACAATACATATCAGAATAAATATATATATATATATACATATATATATGAATGTATAAAAAGTCTTAAAATAAGGATACTGTTGACTCAATATCGAGATCAACCTAGTACTTTATAAAAATTAATTTATAATCAATGTAATATAGTACAAACAAGTTCTGAACAATAATTAAGTAACTGCTTCTAAGCAATATTTCAGAACTTGTTTGAAGGGAAATGTAATTACTGAGAAGAGCCAATGCACCCTTTACTATAATACTGTAGTTGAATACTCGTAGTTGTTGCTCGTAACATGCAAATTAAAACACGTTTAAATCACAGTCACAGTTCAGAAGTTGAATGTGATTACATTAAACTGTTTATTATTTAAATCCGCTGTTAGTTTGGTAGAGATCATAAACTTTGAACGATGATTAATTATTTTAGACTTAAACTGAACTACGTTTAAAGTTAAAGTTTATAATCACAGCATCATAAAACCGTACAAGTTAAAAGTTCTTGGAGTTGTAAGTCGTTAAACAGTTAAATATATTTTATAATATGTATAGAATATGTCATTACTTATTTTAACCTGCACGATTATAACCTTCAATTACTTGAGTTTTAAAGATATTTCAGTATTTTTCAGTAAATAAACATAACATCAATATTAAAAAGAATACCAATTTAATCAAAGTTAGACAACAGCCTGTTTATTGCTGGATATGCTCGGATTCCACTTTTGTTCTGTATGATTAATTGTTTAGGCATTAAATAAATATTAATACTTGTAAAGATAGTAGGAAGTCCTATCAGAGTTGTATAAATGTAATTCGAGATTCGGAAATTTACGAAAATATAACAAAATAGTCATGTGTTGAAAATAACAAACAAGCAATTTAACAGAAGCAGAATAACGCATAACATTATGGCAAAGCGAAAAAATGGATATTTTGTTCTCTTAGTATAAGGTGCTTAAAACTGCACCGAGTCCTATAAGGACTTTTGCGCTGCTTCCGGAGTGACAGGATATTCTGGATGGTATGGTTAGGGATAGGGGCCATCTCTCTGCGAGATACATGAGGAAGAATTTAGAGCACTAATCTCAAGTCATGTCCCCTCAAACGAAGAGGAAGCCAACTCTGAACTAGTATCTACAGTCACAGCAGGCAGGGAGTAGCACACCCTTATATCTTGGTTAGCAAGAACATTTAACTTTTAAGGGACAAACCCATTAAATCCAACCGTCATCTCCTGCAAAAGACTAGACCTGTCGAATTACCTTTGTAGCCCAGAATCTTGACATATGCGGTTAGTGATGTATATTATATGCATTACTTAATTATCAGGCAAGTTAACATTACGTTTTCTCTTATGTTAAAATGTCAATGTATCTGATATAAAACTCCTCCCTTCGGCTCAGCAAGAAAAGTATGTAGATATAGTGACAATTTAAATATTATAAATGTGATGGTGATATTATTATAGTATTGAGATGTACTGAATATATTAAAAATCTACAGAGATACAATTAATATGTTGCAACTTGAATGATTCTATTGTGCTCTATTGTTCATTGAGAATTAGTTATGCAGATTGCTCTGTAGTTTCTATAAATTTTATCCTATAAAAAGACAACACAATTTATTTAATATCCGATCGGAAGACTATTTCAATATAACGTACCGGTACAATAAATTTGGTGCTTACCCCTCGCGAAAACAATTGAGAAACACGGCGCACTGTAATCTACTTAATTCACGATAATAACCTAAAGAAGGGCGAAAATTATGAGCTGGCGTTCTCCTTCCTCCCTTTCTGGTGGACATCCGCGGCGTTCTCTCACTGGCCCAGCCGCATCCAACTCAAGAACAATAGCCTTCTCAGATCTGACGTAACTGCAGAACAAGACAAGTTGTGATAAATTCAAGGCAGTGAACAGCCTTCCTATTAATTTAAATTTACCTGCACTAACTTTCCAAAGTATTACATATTCGTTTTTATCCTAACTTCTCACAATCTAATTAAAATTAAATCCCAATATTTCTTTCCCAAAAATTTCATTTCATTTAAGTTTTAATTAAAAAAATATCAACTAATGTTGTTTTAAAAACGCTGCATAAGTATAAAAATGATTAAGAAAGTTATATACAATGCTGGACAGTTTAAATTGTTTTTAGTTTGATAAATAACGGAGTTGGGAATTAAGATTAGTTTTATCGGCTGTCATATTGAAACGAAATAGCGTGCTAAGCTGAAGCGAACTTAGCCGACAAAATTGTAAGATTTTTGTACCAATTTTCAAATTTTCACTTTTTTTAGGTAAAAGTTTGTTTCCACAAGTCACGTTATAAAGCTAATGTATATATATATATATATATATATATATATATATATATATATATATATATATATATATATATTATATACACCCCTTAATGTATAAATCTGTAAAGATCATTTAAACCTAAAACTATTTCATTATTTTATACATTTACTACATTCATTTAGTTTACTTCTAATCTAATCGTTTGCATGAATCTTTATGGGGTTTCCTTGAACATGAATTACTAGCGGTTTAAATGATTACTTTCACACTTGTACTGGAGCAATAAATATTAATCTTTATTATAATCTAACGTACTGCCATATTAATCATAATATCAGATCAACAAAGTAGAAATGATAGTTTTAAATCAAATTTTCATAACAAATAATGCCATAGCAAAATGTAACTAGTCACTAATACTAATATCGAAATTATAAAAAAATCAAATACATTTAATCATATTATAAATAACATAAAATGCGTTTTGAGTCATAAAATAAGCGCAATTATGGTATAAAGTATCTTAAAATATCGTAAAATGTTAGTATCGTAAAAATGTTTCTTTCGGTGTAATTATTTTATAATTATAAATGACGTTTAGTGTAAAAACATATGCACAAAACAGTAAATTTATTTCTATAATTCGTTTCCCAATTTTAAATCATTCTGTATACTTGTATGCCTATTGTAATATATAGTTTCTAAGAAAGTCGTAAACATACTCGTATTAAAAACGTTATGTATGTATAATTTTTTATTGGTGTAAATTTTGAAACGAAAGGTCCCATTATAGTTTTGATATATAAATCATCTAAAACCTTTCTTCAAACATAGACGTTAAAATATCGGAAATATATTAAAATAATAACCTTATTTAGTTAATGCAAATGGCATGAGTAAGTAAAATAATTTTCAGTCATAGAACTCAAAGTAACTTTAGTTTTGTGAATTTTCCAAATTAATCAAGCATATGTGTTAAAGTTTTAAAGTAACAAATTTGCTCACTAATATATCGTGTTGTCTTGCTTTACTTTATAATTTACAATCAGTTGACACATAAAATCAACACATTACGACTCTTACGATACAAGTTATAGTTGCCGGTAATTTTGTCATCGATAACGACGTTCCCACACAACCGTAACAAGCCATCGTCTTTTACGAGTTGAAAACTCTAGTTAAAGCAGAATCATGAATGATAGTATTGATTACTCATATCACGTCTTTATGTCTTTGCTGTAGTATTCTGAAGATTGAATAATCTACACTGTGGCTGAGACAATATCTAAAAATTCTAATCGTACAGGTATCAATGTGTGTTTACATATCTCTTCTACTTGGATTTATAAACGTACCTAGAATATTCATAACAATAATAATGTAATGACGTAAACTTAAACAGTTCAGTAGTTTAAATAATCTTTCATTAATCTTTCTCAGAAAGAAGGATTCAGACCAACATAAGCTGATATGAAAAGCATGTGGGTATACATATGTTAACTTTCAAATAGCCCATAAGAAAATAGAACCCAAGCGAACATTATACCATCAAGTGAACGAGAAGAATTAATTAAAACTTGTGACGGAAGAGATATAGAGTAAGAGGAATAAATCTCGTACCATCAACAACACAGCATAAATATATATACAAAATGTATATACTATACATAAGTTGAAGTCTTACAAAGTTTTAAAAACAACCAGCGTGGCGATTAAAGTTGCTTTCAATGTTTTTACCTTTCATGATCTTTACAAAATGTCTTCTCACTGAGTTCTTAGCGTATGAATGAGGAGCCCAAACCAAACGGCCCATTTCAAAGGCGAGCCGGCACTTGACTAAAGATAGGCACTCAACCCTCATCCTTTGAATAATTTTGATCTCAAGTCTCAGTTCCCTTGCTTTCTCTCAGTTTATCGCAAGCTTTTGCAATCCACATAAAATAATTTCCTAAATATTTGTAACACAAAAGTTTATGAAACCTAAGTATGTTGGGGAAATTAAAAACATACCTGTAGTTTGCAGTATGTGTAGCCTATATTTTTCAAGTTGATCTCTTTATCTTCAAGTTTACACAACATGATACTTTAGGTTTACTGAATTCTTATATATCTTCTTATCAAGGTGGTATTTTCACTAGTATACACCAATATAAAGGTTGCAGGAAAATATATAAGTATCAATCCAAATGTTACATCAACCAGGATTTGTTCGTTAAAAACGTTACATTCAAAAATAGCTTTTATTATTACGAAATTGAATAATACTAAAAGCTAAATTATAATGTATATATTCACACCAATATATACTTCTTAGTTAGAATAAATATAATATAACACCAATATTTGTAGTAGTAGTTTGGAAAATATTAAATATTGTTTTATGTTCTAAATATAAATAGGAATTTACATACTGCATATGATTGTGTTAGTAAATATATGAACTTAAACAGTTGATACCACTGATTGTTTTTCACACACCCATCCATATTATTACCCAGGCCGACGTTTTATATTACATTTAAAGATGTTTATAAAAGTAATAATTCATTGTTTTAATAAATACGTGCAAACTTGGTTGCTTCTGTGCGCATACGTGTTACACGAACAAGGAGAAACCAAGGTGCATTTGCTTACGGATCTTTTATTTTATATGCTTAGTATAAATTCTTCGTTTGACTGCTATATGTATGAGGAAATGGGAAAGATTTAGTTCTGATTATGTTATAGCCTATTACAGGATATGAAATTTTTATAACGTCAGGTTTAAATATAACAAAATTTTGTATTTTTTGCATTACCATTCATTACATTGAGATTACCGTTCATACAAAATTTAAATTATGCCCCAAAATATATTTTTCAGATAATTTTTAAATATAAATTAAAATAATCACATTGCAGACTTATGGACTAAATTAAGTATCAAAATCAGCTGTTATTGGTTCAACATTATGAAATATACATTTTATAACCCGAATAGATTTTTTTTTAGAGGAATTATTCGTCAGTATATTTGGCAACATAATACAAGAACACAAGTAGTATTAACCCTTTTGAGTGACGTGTGTAACCACAACACTTGTGAACATAGCTTGTAGTGACGTGGGATAGTCAAGTTCTAGTTGTGTCGATCTGTTAGTCAGATAGTGGCATTTCAATCAGCTGCGGATATATCCGATGTTAGTCGTATTGTTGCACAGTTCATATGAGATATTACAAATTCACCGTCCAAAATTACTTTCAATAGTTCTTTACTCTGAATTCCTCCTTGTATACATTCATACCAAAAATAATACACATGACAGTGTAATGTGATTGAAAATATAAGGTGGAAAAAAACAGTTTTGTGTAGCTATGGTTGCAGAAGTCAAGTTTGAGACGACATCAGATACCAGATTCTGCAATAGAACGAAAGGTAAACTGAAACCAAAGCAGCATTGAAATTGAAAATTTCAGCTATGGTCCCTTCGGACCATAGCTGCATTATGTGTATAAAACTCGGCTGCTCCACCGTTCTTAGAGTTCGTGTCAGAAACTTCGGTGTGCACTCAATTATAATATAATTTTATGTGCGTTGGGGTAATTACACTGAATGTGTTAACACATCACTTATTTGAATCTTTTGTCGGATGCCACTATAGATTTGAAATTGGCGCATACTCTAAGAGTGGCTGCGGACACGATAGACAGCTATAAGACAGCAATGGGAGCCTTCTACTATATGGAATACTCCTGGACAGGTTCTAGTAGGCTCTTTACTACCAAAGATAGCCAGCTTGGCCGACCAGTAAGTCGTAGCTTTTACAATGGGAGCCTTCTACTATCCGAAATACTCCTGGACTGGTCCTAGTGGGCTCTTTACTACCAAAGATAGCCAGCTTGGCCGACCAGTAAGTCGTAGCTTTTACAATGGGAGCCTTCTACTATCCGAAATACTCCTGGACTGGTCCTAGTGGGCTCTTTACTACCAAAGATAGCCAGCTTGGCCGACCAGTTAGTCGTAGATTTTACAATGGGAGCCTTCTACTATCTGAAATACTCCTGGACTGGTCCTAGTGGGCTCTTTACTACCAAAGATAGCCAGCTTGGCCGACCAGTTAGTCGTAGATTTTACAATGGGAGCCTTCTACTATCTGGAATACTCCTGGACAGGTTCTAGTAGGCTCTTTACTACCAAATATAGCCAGCTTGGCCGACCAGTTAGTCGTAGCTTTAACAATGGGAGACTTCTACTATCTGAAATACTCCTGGACTGGTCCTAGTGGGCTCTTTACTACCAAAGATAGCCAGCTTGGCCGACCAGTTAGTCGTAGCTTTTACAATGGGAGCCTTCTACTATATGGATTACTCCTGGACAGGTTCTAGTAGGCTCATTCCTACCAACGATATGTAAGCTGCCGAGGTGGATGTGGTGTCGGGCCGTTGTGCGTTTATCGTGTAGAGTAGGCCGGGTGTTAGATTATGTAGATCGCTAGGCCCAAGTTAGGCAACTTTCGGAATATTAACTAATTAACAGTTAACGATAGTCTCATTAAAGCTGGTTAGGTTTGGATAGAAGAAATCTGGTGGCAGATCCGCGGTAAATAATTGATCCTCTGGAAAGGTGGCCTCTTCCGGTCGCGACGAGACTAGGTTACAATTTTCATATTTCCTCGATGCCATCAATGTATCAATAACACCGACTTAAAAACATTTGGTAACGCTCCGCTAAATCCCTGGGAGTCACATATTGTACTATCATCAAATTCATTTTTGATATATATATATATATATTTATTATATATATTATAATAAAAATAAAAATTTAATAAATACATAAATGAATATATAATATATAGGCAAACGCAACTATGCTACGTTAGTATCATAGACCGGAAGTCAATTACAAAGTCCAAAATTAAATCCTTATTGTCTGAATAGGATTTTTCAGACCAGTATATGTATATTTGATATGTCATATCAATTTTTTATGTTTGTTTCATATATAACAAAAAGATCGGGCCATCAGAGCAGGCAGTCTCAATTAGGGCCCCAGAAATTTATACTCCTATACGCTCAAAAACTTTAATAAAAACGAAAAAAAATTTTATTTAAATTTTAAATTTCTTAAACATGGATACTGTAAGAATATGGTTAATCCTACTTCTCGTAAAAAAACTATAGTAAGGATCCATCAGATTACGTATTAAATACTTTCACAAGACCGTTGAGATTTGAAAATTAGCGGCTAAATAGCTGATATTAATAAGAACGAATAAGTGTTTTATTCTAGTGAGATTTATAATTTCAAATTTAATTTTTTCATAGAAAAAGTCCTTTTTACAGGAGGAAATAGTTACAGTTTAAATGATTATCTATGTTTAATTGTTTAAACTGCGCTTCACAAAAATTTTGTACCAATCTATAGCAAACTTGACTAATTAAAAAGGTAGTTAAGCATGGCAGTTACATGTAAACTGGCTTCTGCATTTCCTCCTAGGGATTCTAGCCTGTATCTCAAGCATTTTCATGGACCTCGAGTCAAAACTTATTCCAGATAACTACAGAATAAATTACTATTTAATTTATTCTTTGTCACATAAGCTTTATGTCGTTACTCCAAGGTTAAGGGATAATTAATCTTGATATCATGTCGAGTTTCAGATTGAAATTGAATTCACTGGTGTATTCCACTCAGAGCCGCTGTCTAACTATGATCGCTGTAAAAATTAAAATAGTTCTAACTCAACCGGTTCACCGCCTTCCGAGTTATATGTCCCATCAACGAACTCAAACTTCTTATTTCTTAATAGAATGTTCTTCTACATCTTTATCAAGATGATTTATAAATTTCGAACATAATCATTACGGTTCCCATATCATCACTTTAGCTTTATTTAACTAACCGCTCGGTTAAATATCGTTAAATGTAAAGCGTATACGCTGGCATGAAGCTTATTACGCATAAATATGGCTTTTAGTATTTAAGAAAGTTTTCTCGAGAGGCTATACAAATGGTATTTCTGTCTATCCATACGATAATTTGAAATTGAATTGGCTTATAGACTTGAAATTTAGTATAAAGTGTCACTTCTATATAGGAAACACTGAGTTCATTTATGGTACAATTCACCTCAAGTGAGTTCGTTGAGCGTTAGTGAATATATTTACTACATGTGTTTTATGGGTAACCATTACAAGAACGAGAAAATAGTACTTTAAATAAACCTTAAACTTACTATGTAGTCATGTTCCGTTTTTATGTAGCCAGTTAAAATATACAAATAATTGAGTGGGAAGTTAATGTTAAAAGTGTTAAAAGGTTTGACTTCAGGGTACTATAGCGTTTTATTACTCTCCCTAGCCAACCAACACCTTTATTGCTTGAAACCTAACATATGGAACAGAAATGTTAACGATGCGTGTGGCATGCTATTTTGAAAAAGACTTAAAGTTTTGAATGAAAATTCATTTCTACGCGGAAAAGAATGCGTTCTATGACGATGCAGGTCCAATCATACATACCACTGAGCTGCATTAAAGCCTATCACTCAGAGAGCTGAACTAATTTCTCTTTCGCTGCCAGAGAGATGGAAAAATAGAATTTCTGTATGGTTGCCTGTCTGTCGGCAGGACATCTTTAGAATTAAATGAGCTATTTATTTGAGGTTTCACATTCATCCTCAGCGAAACCTGTTACAAGGCACAGATGTTGTGTGCCCCTAAACTGTAGATATTATAAGATACTATCGCGTTTATTTTAGTTTTCAAACTACCAATACTTAACGTTATGTCCATATACAAAAGATTATAAATATGTTTGAATTACTCAATCGGTAGGCTTTACTAATTATGTGGTATAACATTGTAAATTGTAGAATAAAATTAAAAGGCACAACATTCCATCTCAGCTGTGTTACTTTTTAAAATTTCCTCACATTCATGTTGTCTTTGAATTCAACATTTTAAAAGTATTCATCGTATTTCTTAAAGCTTATTATTATGAAAGAAATCATATAGAGCTGAAATAGAATTCGGGTTTTATTTTGAGAAAAAGTGTGCATTCAGTGAAAAGCGAACACACAGAAATATTTAAATATCAGATTCCGGGAGAAAGCCACGCATACTCTCCAACCAGACGCGATGATCAATCATTGCCGCTCACTACATCGTCTGGCAAAGCACTATAAATTGCTATCTGCGTATTTCATGTATTTAGTTCCCAGGGTCTCCCATTTGTTAGGCAATCAAGCTAACCATTACGCTACAGGGGCCACGTTTTATGTAACAAACAACGACGTTATAGAAACACCAATGATTAATCTGACACTTAAATGAGTATTACTTAGCCTATAACGGTTAGGTTTAAGAGGGATGGTTTTATGTACAAACATCCTTAGACACCGTATTGAACTGACGAGCAGGGTTCCAAAGGAAAAGGAAGTTTTTAAGTTAAGCTCAGACCTGCGTTAAAGTATAAAAAATAAATGCCCATGCAAATTCAGCACCAATGTTCAAGGAATCAATACGCGTTCAACACCGCCGCTCAGAATCAAAAGTAAATAAAGAGAGGGAGTCAGCGGTTGGTTTAGGATGACTGCATTCGCACCTAAGGATTCCTTTAAATGGTCGCACCTAGTTCTACTCTGAGCTCGGAAACGCTACTCCGTGCATCAAGCCATCCAGAGGACTCGAAAAGAAGCGATAACGAAATGAAAATTGAGAGAACTCCTTGTAAATTGTAATAAAATGTAATCATATTTATCTACTGATTTTTTCAGTTCAAATTATTTCTTGATACAAAAAAACCCAAAATAATAGCGGTGTACGTACTGTACAAAACATAATAAAAGTACCGTTAGTAGTCGAAAATCTCCTAAATACTTGTCAGAAGGAGAGTCTAGACTAGCAAAACGAGTATGAAATACCATATACCGCTCTATAAATATACGATGTACATTTGTCGTCGTATCATAGGGCGACGTGAGTGAGCCTGTGCCAGTGATAGTGGTTTCTGGGATAAACTCATAAACTCAAGGACTCAGTGGTTGACTCTAATCTATCGTTCCCTAAGACTGTCTAGCAGCTAGTGTTAGAGGCGCAGATGGCGACTACTTCGGAGAAAATCCGAGTGGGAACATTGAACTACGTAGCGATCTCAGCCAGGATCCTTTATTCCCTGTAACTTTCTGCAAGCAAGTGATAGAGCCGCAGATGGTGACTACTTCGGAGAATAGCAGGGTGGGAACGTTGAACTACGTAGCGATCTCAGCCAGGATCCCTTATTCCCTGTAGCTGTCTAACAGCAAGTGATAGAGCCGCAGATGGTGACTACTTTGGAGAAAAGCTGGGTGGGGTCGTTGAACTACGTAGCGACCTCAGCCAGGATCCCTTATTCCCTGTAGCTGTCTAACAGCAAGTGATAGAGCCGCAGATGGTGACTACTTTGGAGAAAAGCTGGGTGGGGACGTTGAACTACGTAGCGACCTCAGCCAGGATCCCTTATTCCCTGTAGCTGTCTAACAGCAAGTGATAGAGCCGCACATGGTGACTAGTTTGGAGAAAAGCTGGGTGGGGACGTTGAACTACGTAGCGATCTCAGCCAGGATACCTTATTCCCTGTAACCTGTCTAGCAGCAAGTGATAGAGCTGCAGAAGGCGACTACTTCGGAAATAAGCCGGTTGGGGACGTTGAACTACGTAGCGACCTCAGCCAGGATCCCTTATTCCCTGTAGCTGTCTAACAGCAAGTGATAGAGCCGCAGATAGTGACTACTTTGGAGAAAAGCTGGGTGGGGACGTTGAACTACGTAGCGATCTCAGCCAGGATCCCTTATTCCCTGTAGCTGTCTAAGCAGCAAGTGATAGAGCCGCAGAAGGCGACTACTTTCGGAGAATAAGCTGGGTGGGGACGTTGAACTACGTAGCGACCTCAGCCAGGATCCCTTATTCCCTGTAGCTGTCTAACAGCAAGTGATAGAGCCGCAGATAGTGACTACTTTGGAGAAAAGCTGGGTGGGGACGTTGAACTACGTAGCGATCTCAGCCAGGATACCTTATTCCCTGTAACCTGTCTAGCAGCAAGTGATAGAGCTGCAGAAGGCGACTACTTCGGAAATAAGCCGGGTGAGAACAGTCAACTGCGTTGCGATCTGAGCCAGGATCCCTTATTCCCTGTAACTGTCTGGCAGCAAGTGATAGAGCCGTACATGGCGACTATTTTGCTGAAAAGTCGGGTGAGAACCGTCAAATGTGTTGCGATCTCAGTCAGTATCCCCTATTCCCTGAGACTGTCTAGCTGCGAGTGATAGAGCCGCAGATGGCGACTTGGCGGTATCAGCTATCTTCGCTTCTACGTCAGCAGCCGATGTCAATTGCTGGGGCAGGTTAGGTGCAGCGTACTAATGTGTCGTAGTATCTCCTGCAGGCTGAAATCGAAACTTCTTGGTGATCGTAACCTGTTTGGGTTCGACTCTACTGCCTGATGTTTTCTGTGGTTTAGGTGTGCTACAAGGGGAAGGTTGTAGCATACGGAATTAAGTCCTTAGTTTGTCAGTTAGGAAATATGAAAACTGTATCTTATTAGCACCCGTAAAAAGTAACATGTTACAATCCTCGTCTTCTGCACACATTCACTTCTCTCGTTATCCCATCTCTGCTCATCTCATCCCGGTTTGGTTATCTCGACCTATCTCTCTCATTATTGATGTGTTTCTTCTGCACACATTCACTTCTCTCGTTATCCCATCTCTGCTCATCTCATCCCGGTTTGGTTATCTCGACCTATCTCTCTCATTATTGATGTTTTTCTTCTGCACACATTCACTTCTCTCGTTATCCCATCTCTGATCATCTCGTCTCGGTTTGGTTATCTTGACCTATCTCTCCCATTATTGATGTGTTTCTTCTGCATACATTCACTTCTCTCGTTATCCCATCCCACCCTCTCAAGATCACCATTCTCCTGTGTTACCTATTTGGTTATTCCTTGTTCACCCTTCATGTGCCCCGCTCTGCGTGGTAAACCGTAAGTTTTCCCGCGAACGTGGACTATGCCTCACAGTGGACCTTTGGAGCCCTCCCGGTGCTCGTGAAAAGTAACTTCTCTCGATGAGTGACTTTATGGCACATTCCTTGAAATATTCCTTCAACTAGTTTCCTCAAATTTTTCAGAAAATTGATACCTCGACGGGTCCTCTGAACGTTGAAAAATATTTATTCAACATAATTTATTTGTCCATTTTATAATATCTCTTCCCCTATATCCCCCCCCCCTATATCCCTTATATCCCCTATATTGTTACGTGAAACTTAGTTTTTATACCTCTTGCAAGGAATAGGAAAGTTCTTGACGGCTACTATAAAAAGGTACCAGAATGGTGAAAGTAAATAATTTAGTTTTATTGCCAATGCCATAAATCACTGTATGACTCTGTTGTGCTATTATTCTCTGTCTCGCTCTCTCATATTCATTATTTGAACAATATGCTAGTATGTGCTCTCTAAGTAATTTATGATATATCTTAGTTCAACCTTAGTAGCAAGGGCGCTATAATCCTACTCTAGCGAGCCTTCTGGATTCTGCAGTGACATTCCACACTAGGAAAAGATTTATTATCTTCCCTACTGTACCCTATGTTGCTTTAAAACTGCTCGATCAATTGCCTCAGGTAATCAGGACATTGAACCTTGTATTGTTGACACTCATCTCAAAATATTATTTTGATGTTCTGTCTAGATTAAATTTGTTTTTAAACTTCATGTAGTTAGAAGTACTACATAAAGTATATTATTTCATTTAATATTTAGCTGTTTAAATTATTATTGTTATTGATAGTAATAGGCTTTGTGGTTATCACATCTCAAGCAAATAGTTGATTGTAAACTATTTTGATCTGTACTTAGTTTATTACAATCACTTAATTAATTTGTTCCACTCATTGTTTCTATAAAGTTATTGTATAATTTCTCATATCAAATTTAAAAGTATAATGATAAATATTAGTACGTTGTTTTATATCTCTTTGATAAATTATGCACACTTAATTTGTTAACTCCTGCAATCTAGTTTAAGACAAAATAAATGTATAAATTTTGTGTAACTATCGGTTCCGTGTTTAATATAATTAAATTCATATTTCTATAAACTTGATAAGTTGATACGTTGTATTATTGTTTATGAATCTTGTTCGCGCTTCTCATTAAAATTTCAATTGAATTTTTATTCTTTAATTTCATTGTGTACTTTAAATATCTTTTGGTTAAATTCCACAATTTAAAATGGTTACAAAATCATGTAACCCTATAAACCTATAAACGGTCAACCGTTTTAATAAAAACAAGGTTAACAACCATCAGAGCAGCGGTTAATGAACTCGCCAATCAAGATAGTCCATTAAGTGCGGTTTAAACTGCGAAATGTAACTAATTATCTCACTGAAAGCAAGAAGAAGCGGTGAATTCGAAGAAAATCGAGCAGCGTCATTGAACATTCTGATGATTTGTCGGAACCAAATTTAAGCAAAAATGAAAATGTCATAAATGATTGTTTGTGCAAGTTCCCAGTGTTATTTAAACACGGTTACTAGCTTACAACTGAACCCTCACCGTTGCCTCCCGCTGCTACCCGCTGCTACCCGCAGTGAAGTGCCACCGCAGATGTCACTTACGACCACTCGACTTAGACTCCCGTAACTGGAGCTGCGTAACTACGGTGTAGATCTCAACAGTAATGTGTACCATCGTAATGCTCTCGAATGCAACAAAAATACAATATCTTCTTTCAATGTTCAGTGATGAACCGCTAGCAATAGTGCCTCTCAGATTTACAGCTGAAAATTATACCATTGCGTATGACTTGCTCTTTGATCGTTATCATAACCTTCTTCGTTTCACAGCTCTCCATTTCAATCATACTATGGAATTGCCTAAAATCTCAGCCAACACAAAAAAAAAAACAGATGACACCATTCTGTAATTCATTATTTGAGCACACTCAGGCTGCCAAGGCTCTTGAATGTGATATCACTTTGCAAAATGAATATTAGTTTAAGAAAAAACCTCGAAGCTCATCGTGCACTTGTTGGCGACGAATGACATTATTTGCCTGATACTCAAGGTATGATAAAGTTTTAAAATTAAGAATACTTTAATCTTGAGGATGCAAGCTTACACCATACTTCAATCACTGTGAATAGCCTCAACATAGTCAACTATTCTCATTCAAATTCACGAAAGTGTGAAAGATGAGCTCTTAGAGAATACTGAATCCACAAAGTTCCTCGTGATGTACGACAAAGTTACAACCTGGAACAAACATGTGGACTATATCTATGATTGTGTTACTTCAGGCATGTACGCTCTGCGTGACCTTGCTAGTAACTGTTCGCAAAAAGTCTTAACGGTGGTATTATTTTAGCCTAATTGGTCTATAATTGACACATGGGGAATGGGGAAACACTTTGAGCCAGCTTTGCTAAATACAATCTAGTAAGAGTAATTAGACTACAACAAATCTGTCTGAATATTTGTCCAATTAAACATCAGAGATTCGTGTAGAGATGCTTTCAGGGAGCTTGAATTATTAACTCTGCCCTTCCTATATATATATATATATATATATATATATATATATATATATATATATATATATATATATATATATATTGGACGTTGCCCTGTATTTTCGATCAAAATGCGTTCTTATTCAGGGTAGTGATATTCACTCCTATGAAACTGAAGGCAGGAAGAACTCACCAGCCTACTGCTGTCAAAATTCAAACATTAAAATATTAGAAAATAGAATAAGCATAGTCATGACTGAACCTGAGTTTGATAAAGGTTTCCAAAATAATGCGATATTTTAACTAGAAAACGTGTCAGTAAAGCAACCTAATAAATTTTAGAAAACATGTAATTTTTTTAATTAATTACAATTTTATTCATGGCAATATATTACATAACGAAAATTACTAAATCTTAAAACATAGCAGTCCATGTTGTTCAGTCTGATGTTGATGGCAATGGCATCCCAGACGCACCCAAATCGGATATAAGAGTATTATGATTAAATCAATTATCGTTATGTAACACTTTGTAAATGCACATGTATTTGTCGTGTAATACTTTATATCTGTATCTGCTAAACGTATAAATGCAAATTTTCTAGAATCTAAAATCTATGGTGAAAAATATTTCTACGGTTATTTGATTTCTATAATATAACTCGGACTGGTGTCATACCATTTATTGCAAAAACCAACTCTACTATTAATCGCTTAAATTGCTTCAAAACTAATCTTAGAAATTATGTTTCACAGCTAAAACATTATTTATATCCAGAAATGTATTTATCTTTCTTTGAGATAAGAGAGATGTAAATGAAAAGGCTAGTAAGAAAGTTTCTTAAGAGGATCTAAGGAAAATAAACTGAAATCTACAAAATTTTACAGTTAGATTAGTGGAATAAATCAAGTACAAAATAAAACAAGTAAGTTCCGATTTATCGGAATTTCTAACTAACCTGCGGTCACGAACATGCTTTGGTAAATAATGTAAATGAGTAAATATTACAGTACAATCGATGAAATATCGAGTAAATAATTATAATTATAAACCCAGGAACGATGAAGGAAATAATACGTAACAACTATTTAATTAAACCTTTTTACTAATACGTTAGTCCCGGTCAGCGTTAATATTTGTAACTAATATTTGTCAGATATCATCAGAAGCTTACGTTGGCACGTTGGCATTTTACTGCATTCAAATCTCATTGTCATGTCATTAATCCAGTGTATACCACATTCCGCCCTATCGACATCTCTGAGAGAGATGAGTTTTCAATTTAGCTATTAATTTACAACTGAATTAAATTATACAAATTTATCAGTATTTCCTATTAATATATAATTACATTTTACATTGCAAACGATATTTTGACGAAAGTAAATTACTACTTATTTTATCTTATACATCTACTGTATTTACGAATAATATAATTTTTGGTTATTATAAAAATAAATTATATGTATTATATTAAATAAAATTATGGGTAGTGTAATAAGTACTGCTTTTATTTAAAACTAGCAATCTGTGTATGTATTTTACCATAAATCATTAAATACAACTATCAATATAAGTGTTAGTGATTATGATTATGTTTTAATAATTAATGCTGCTAATTTAATCAGAATTATTATTTAGTTTCTGAATATTAGGCTAGTACTAAGTAGTGTTGTGGATATAATTACAAAAGTTACAGTCGTAACAGTAAATTTTTCATTCAGCAACTAAAAAAATGTAAAATTTACTGTCTAAAAACATTCGAATGCAAGGTTCCTAGAAAGTTTAAGTGTATCATTTTTGAAAGGCCAAAAGATTTGAAAGTACTAACCCCCTGAAGTAAAATATAAACGTAAATCCTAAAAGTGTTGAAAGAATAGTTAAAATAGTAAGACATTGTGCTAAATAGGAAAGGAAATACACAGTGTAGATACACAGTGACTGAGACACTACACTAAGACGCCGTCTGCTTGAAGAGGAATGTGATATAAAGCGAAACTCAAGTTTCACATTGCGTGCGTCATAAATCGCATTATACATAGTGAAAATAAAGTCTTTAATTAAAAGTTTTGTTCAATATGATAGGGGTTAAATTACGATGCCTTATGAAAATCTTTAATTTGCAACCGAAACCTTGCAATTAAGTTTGCTGTTAATTCGTTGTTTTAATTACAGTGGATGATAATTACTTCATATAATAACTTTTAAAAGTAAAGTTTTTGTATAAAAGTTACGGTGGCGGTCTCCGGTTACAAACAAATTTAACTCTCCATTTCCTCAACCGAGAAAGTTTTAACCACAGCACCTCATGTTTTCCGATAAGCCATGTTCACTGTGAACACACCATAGTCGGTAAGGAAACTTCGGGTTTGGTTACCTTAACGTCTGAATTTTTGTTCTCTCACTTGCATTACATTCAAAATGACATATATGAATAGAAAAAAAGCAGTCACTACAAGGGTGGATACCACAATGTATATTATGGACTATGACTGATACGTGTATGTAATTAAGCTAAATTACATTCACTGTAGGGTGTTTGGACGTTTTACCGTGGTACCTCGCCCCTGCAGATTTGGTAGTCATATTATTCCGTCTTGCAGAGTCAACATGACTGTCTTGAAATAAACTTAGACAAATGCATATGCAGTATGCGAGTATATACCCTGTTACCTCGCCCCTGCAGATTTGGTAGTTATATTATTCCGTCTTGCAGAGTCAACATGACTGTCTTGAAATAAACTTAGACAAATGCATATGCAGTATGCGAGTATATACCCTGTTACCTCGCCCCTGCAGATTTGGTAGTTATATTATTCTGTCTTGCAGAGTCAACATGACTGTCTTGAAATAAACTTAGACAAATGCATATGCAGTATACGAGTATATACCCTGATACCTCTCCCCTGCAGATTTGTTGGTCATATTTTCCGTCCTGCAGAGTCAACATGTCTGTCTTGAAATGAGCTGAGACAAGTGCACATGTAGTATACGAGTATATCCAATTCAGTTACGACTTCATTCTCCGTAGATGGTCCAGCTTAGTGCTGATGGTAAAGATCAGACTATCTCTATGTATCACTAAGCACGTATTCTAACTCTATTTATCAATTAAAACTTCCATCGATGAATTATCACATTTAAGGAACAAAACAAATGTTTTTCTATAAAGTTTTAACTTTTTAAATTGTATTTCTGTTTAGCATGCAAAATAATCCAGTGTATTACCAAATCCCCCGCGCCTAAACTCCCAAACTGAGCGATCACACATAAATCTAATCATAATACTCCACGTTGGCACGTATGATGCACCGAGGGTGGGTGGGATTCTAAAGTATTTATTCATTGCTTAACTAAGGTCCTTGGCTATTCTCAAACAATGTCATAAAATTGATAGTTTTTATAAATTGATCAACCAATTTCAAGCAAAACTGTTCTTATTTATTTGTAATAAATCTTAAGGTATCAAGATGGCGTTCTGTTTTAAGTTGTAGAGTACAACTTGCTTTTAGCATTTTAGATAACCTTTAGCCCAGCACCGAACCCTTAGTAAGAAGTTCTGATTGGTGGTGAACAGGATCTCTCCCAGCATACAACGGTTGATTCTTATTCCACATCTCACCACCAACATCCAGAGAATGTACTTTCACGACCGCTTCGTAATCACTCTAAAGTAGTTATCACACCGTTCAATGTATCGTATGCTCATTACAAGAATCCTCAATACTTAGTGTTCTCTCCTGGTATCTTTGCTTTGCATCCTATCCGTACTGTAGAAATATTGTGGCCTCAATAACAAGAAACAATGCTCTAGACAGAATGTCCAATGTTAGCACGTCATAGTCAAACATATCATAGGATATCGGAATACTAAGCCTGGTCCATCGGTCCTTAGCCCACTTCTAGATAACCATGATTAGTCCAATGTTAGCACGTCATACGTCATAGTCAAACATATCACGGGATGTCGGAATACTAAGCCTGGTCCATCGGTCCTTAGCCCACTTCTAGATAACCATGATTAGTCCAATGTTAGCACGTCATAGTCAAACATATCACAGGATGTCGGAATACTAAGCCTGGTCCATCGGTCCTTAGCCCACTTCTAGATAACCATGATTAGTCCAAAGCGTCCTATATTTACTTTTATTGTTCCTATTGCTCATTTGTTTCAAGATATCCACTATAATTTTTCCAAATGTTCCCTATATTATATTTATTATTATGTTGTATTTCACAATGAGTAAGCTCTGGTATTTTTACTCATTTTAGTTTTAAGTTTAATCAAGATTTATTATACACATTCCTAATATTGTTAGTTTTGTAAATCATTAAATTTTTTGTAACGTAAAATACATAACCAAAATAAGAAGCTGGTACAAGAATTCAAAAACCCACCTAAAAACGGAAATTATCAACATGTCGTTAGGCAATAAATTAATAGTGTTTGTAAGAATGAAACAAAATAGTCTCATTTATAAATTTTATTTGAATAAAAACTATAATGTTTTTAAATAACTGTCTTTAAATTCAGGGAAACTATTTCAATAACTCAGATTTCATTTGATATTTTCCGCTCTATTCCAGTGATAAATACATTTTAAATAAAATGTGAACATCGGACTTTAGTACATTTCCCTACTCAAACTCGTAAGTTAATGTCTTTCTAAAAGCTTGAGTATGCTAATAATTCAATTACTCTTGAAGTGTTATAGGAGATAAATAACAACGAAGCATGTGACTGTGCATATTCTCGTTCATTAAGAATGATTTCGGTTAGTGCTTAGCTAAGTGCTTTAGTGTATTAGTCAGCATAAATGTTTTAAACTTGAATTAGTAAATAATACATTTGTACTTTCTACGGTAATGGATAATCTGATATTATGATATCGTATTATAGCAAATTAAATTAACTCCATTGGTGTTTCTGAAATTATATAATTTGTATGTAGTTCAAATTTCGTACGTCACGTTTACACGAACACAATTTAACATTACAAATTAATATAATAAGTAGTGTCATTTGATTAAACTTGCTGAATTTTATCCAAAGCTGTAAATTTAAAAATTGTTCCTTGGCGTAATTACGAGCGTTTAGAATTATGTATATTAAAAACTTTTGGTTTGAGTGAAATTATTATGTTATTGTGTGGAGGTGCATACCGTTGGTTGGTTCAGAAGATATTTAATGACGGTCTTGACTTTGCTTAATTTTATATATAGAAGAGTCAAAGCGAAATATTTATTTTTACCGTAAGTACTTTTTCATGCTAGTAAATCCTTACGGCCACTAGGCATTATGAGCGTACTAATGTTGTGTTAGGTCTATTTCATAGACATGGTCTTCCTGAAAACTATCTTAATAATAAAGAAATACAAATAAGAAACAAATGGTAAATGGACTTTACGACCTACGGTATAACGGTGTGTCGGTATTGGATGTAAGTAAGCTTGGTTGGCAACTCATCACACGGCATGGCCAACACCTGAGTGGAGCCGGAAAAACAGCGGATCAACCAGTAAGCGATTTCATGATTCTTGTACACAATCTGTGAAGGAGGAGAAACCGCTGGATCCTGTTGAAACCCAGGAGACTTCCTCTCCGAGCTGCACAAAGGAAGTGTTACTCATACCCCCACTGAGTGTTTATAGCCTTCCATGTGATTCCTTCTGTGATGCTGTTTAAAAATGGTAAGACAAGTCCATTGTCTCCCTGTAGCAGTGACGAGATTGTGATGCAGTCGAGATCGAGTGAGATCCTTATCTGTAGACAAGCAAAATTGGACAGATAAAATTTTTCTTTTTTCCAATCCAAAATAAAGCTAAGAAGGGATATTAAACCTTGTAACATTGCCCTCCTAAAATTTTCTCTTCGGTAAAGAGAAATTCGATTTCTTAAATGAACCAATCTGTTCATAACAAATGTTTTCTTTCTTTTATGAAACCTATCTTTTTTACTTAAATATAACCTGTCCGTACTTTCCAAGGTTTTAAACAACTGTGCTAAATGGATATCAAAGGGCATTCTAGTGTCACGCGATCGATTGACAGAATTGTCAAAAAATTCTACTAATAAGTGTTTCCTCGATTATTTTACATCCTGCAAAAGAATACCCGACAAGATAAACTAACGCCGCTAGATCTTACGACGTAAACAAAAACCTAACATTTTCCAAAAATATAAATAAAATAGCATAGGAAATAATTAATAAATATAAAAAACAGGTACAATACAAAAGCATTAATTAAAACGCTGACAACAGAAACATTATATAAGAATCGACGGACGTAGCAAATTTGCTATGTGATTTATTTACAAATGTGGTAACAAATAATTGTGACAAAGGGACTGCAAGTATAGCAGGCCCATTTATAAACTGTCATGCATCTTTAATGATGTTGACTTCTGTCGGTGAATAGTAGGTGGCCATGGTAATAAAAAGCATAAAACCAAAAAAGACCGCTGATGTCGATGGCATTTCGGCGTGGCTCGTAAAACAGTGCGCCGCCTTACTTGTAGCCCCCCTCAAACAATTAATAAATTGTTCTTTTAACGAAGGACGTTTCCCTCGCCTCTAAGAAAGCAATAATTACACCTATTTTTGAGAAAGGTGGTCATACCCAGCCTAATAGCTTCAGGCCGATCTTTATACTGCCTGTTTTTGGTAAGGTTTTTGAAAGCCTGTATCTCTCTAGGTTATTTTCCGTTAGAGAAAAATTCAAAATCATCTCTGTTCACCAATTTGGTTTTAGAGGTGGTAAAATCCACAACAAATGCTGTCATTCAGCTAACTGAGTTAATCGTTAAAGGCCTTGAAAAACGAAATTCGACGCTTAGCGTCTTTTTAGACTTATTCAAAGCATTTGACTGCGTGGATAACTTGATCCTTCTAGATAGATTACGTGGCTATGGTATCCGAGGAGCCCCATTAAACTGGTTCAATCATATCTAAGTAATAGGACTCATTAAGTTCAGATCTGCGGTATATTGTCTAAAGCTTTGAAAATAAAATATCGTGTACCCCAAGGATCAATCCTTAGACCTGTACTTTTCTTATTATATGTGAACAATGTTCCATCATCAGTCAATTCCGGAAACTCAAAGAATATACTGATGACACAACTATTTGTTTTAAATCGAATAATATTTCAAATCTTGAAATCCAAACTATTGAAGGGCTGAATAGCTGTGTACAATATTTTAATATGCACGATCTAAATACTAAAAAATCTAAAACCAATTATATATTTTTTGTAACCGAATACCTTTAAATGGTGTTATGCCAACAGTTTTGGGCGAAGAAGAAGTCAATGAAGTATATAGCACTAAATTCCATGCTTTATTCTTAGATAGAGATTTAACATGGAATGTACATGTGGACAATGCATGTAAAAAGGTCTCATCAGGCATTTATACTCTGATATACCTGTCAAAAGTTTGTTCAAGGCAGATCTTGAAAACGGCTTACTATGGGGTTGTATTTCCTTATTTGTCCTATGGTATTTCATTATGGGGCAGTTGTGGGAGTGCAGCTTTTCTTAGACTTTTCAGACTATAGAAGAGAGCGATTCTGAAATTAAAAATCAGGAACTCGTGCAAGAACAAATTTAGGGAGTATGAATTTGTGTCACTGCCCTGCTTATACATATTTGAGACAATACTATATTGCCGTACGAAGTGTGTGCTGACGCAGGGTAAGGACATTCATAACTACAATACTAGAGGCCGGGAAAATATCAGAGTTGCCCAACGTAGACTAAACTCTTACGAGAGCCTACCATCTGAAGTTGGTGTAAAAGTTTTGAACAAAGTTCCTTGATCATATACAGAACCAGACGAACCCGTTGCATTTTAGCAATTACTCAGGCGATATTTAATATTAGAGTTTTATAGCATGAGCGAGTTTATGAAACATAAAATTTGATCCGGCATCTCTCACTGGGTGTTGACATGTCTATTCTTATGTAGACATTGCCAATTTTAGAAGACGATTTAATTTTTTTACTAGGTACAATATTTTTTTTAAATAAAACAATTTTAAACATTAACTTAATTTATCGGTAAATCTATAGAGTTACACGTATTTATGAAGATTGGTATACAAACTTTGTATTTGTGTTCTGGCAATAAAGAATTGGTATTGTGATTGTGAAATGAATGTAAACGGCCGGAAGTAAAAATATGGATAAGAATAAATATTTTCATAAAAGTTACGTACGCATTTTAAAAACGTTATAAGAAGTTTTGAGTTATAATTTAAGAATTACTTCAACTATTTTTAGCAATTAACACACATATCACTATGCCACTTGCATGATGACTCTTACATAAAGATAAACTAAAATCAACAAAGAGGAAACCCTTTACTTTTATTATCATACTAACCAATATTTTTATTAAACATACTTTTATGAATATATAGGGCTTCTAAAGGTAAAGCTTCGTCCATGCTAAATTAAATTCTTGATACCTCTGATAGAACGTTGTCAATTAATTTTGATTACAATAACTCCCGTTTATCAAATGTCTGCATTACTTCAAAACCATACTTATGTGCACCTCTGATCCAAATAAGACGTCTTAACTAATAGTATGCAGAATAAAATTTTTATTTTGTTCAATTTATTTAATAGCTTTCAAAAAGTGGATATTTTTTAATCACACCTTTATTTTGGTATTGCATTAAACATTTTCAGTCTAAAAAATAGCTTTTTCTAAAAATGGTGAAACTGGGTTTTGGAACTGCTATTTTGTTTAAGGGCCTTAATTTATTTTTGTAGATATTAATTAATACAAGCAAATCACCACTAGTGACATAACACATTTTTAAAACCTTATACACGAACAAGGGAAAGTATATATATACATGTATATACATATACATATATATATATATATACAAATCTTCTTTTTTATTAAAACTAAAGCAAAATCGTTTGCGATCAATTACACTGTGTGTTTAGAAATAGTTTTTAAATAAACATTTACTTAATAAACATGTAATAATAAACATATACATCTTGGAAATCTTATTGGCTAAAAGCACTACTGCAACGTTAATAGTTGAAAGTGCAGATATAATTTATGCAAAGAAAATAATAGTTTCATTGCTATTGGTCTCTGGTCTGTACATATATATTATGAATGTTTACAAGAATCATATGCAATCTACTCACAAAACATTTTTTAGTTGGAATTATTTTGTTGTAAATTTATACTGTGGATTTTTTATTGTTATATGAAACTGAAAGCCTAGATAGGCATTTATAGGGTATTTAAGGACGCTCACATAAAATGCACAAACTATCACAGTTATAATCCACATCAATGTTATTGGGAGGAAATTTACTTTGTATTTTTTTAAGGAAAATTATTGCCTGTTGTCCTTATTCATAAAACGCGTTATTTAAAGAAAAGGATATTATTATTAAATGCATTTCATATTATGTTTATTATACATAATATCACATTCATAACATACTTCTTTCCCAAAATAAAACATCATACACACTTTTAAAAGTGCAAAATCTTCAATAAAACAATTAAATTTTAATGAATGAAGAAGATAGATTATGCAATTAGTTCTTTAAATGGATATAGTGTTGTTCCACAATTAGTTCAAACTAGACATTTTAAAATGCGATGAATCAGAACATGTTTAAGTAGCCTGTGTATCACGTTTGTAACTGTAGTATAAGCAATAATACGTAACCACTATAATAACACCGTTGCGACTGACAAAGCAGAATTAAATCCAGTATCCCCATACTCTTTTCTCCAATTATATTTAGAATTTATCCAACGTGCACAATACTAGAATTTATACTCATAAATCTGTTCTGCTTCCTGCTGTTTAAGTAGCCTGTGTATCACGTTTGTAACTGTAGTTTAAGCAATAATCTGTAACCTCTATAATAACACCGTTGCGACTGACAAAGCAGAATTAAATCTAGTATCCCCATACTCTTTTCTCCAATTATATTTAGAATTTATCCAACATGCACAATACTAGAATTTATACTCATAAATCTGTTCTGCTTCCTGCTGTTTAAGTAGCCTGTGTATCACGTTTGTAACTGTAGTTTAAGCAATAATCTGTAACCTCTATAATAACACCGTTGCGACTGACAAAGCAGAATTAAATCCAGTATCCCCATACTCTTTTCTCCAATTATATTTAGAATTTATCCAACATGCACAATACTAGAATTTATACTCATAAATCTGTTCTGCTTCCTGCTGTTTAAGTAGCCTGTGTATCACGTTTGTAACTGTAGTTTAAGCAATAATCTGTAACCTCTATAATAACACCGTTGCGACTGACAAAGCAGAATTAAATCTAGTATCCCCATACTCTTTTCTCCAATTATATTTAGAATTTATCCAACGTGCACAATACTAGAATTTATACTCATAAATCTGTTCTGCTTCCTGCTGTTTAAGTAGCCTGTGTATCACGTTTGTAACTGTAGTTTAAGCAATAATCTGTAACCTCTATAATAACACCGTTGCGACTGACAAAGCAGAATTAAATCTAGTATCCCCATACTCCTTTCTCCAATTATATTTAGAATTTATCCAACGTGCACAATACTAGAATTTATACTCATAAATCTGTTCTGCTTCCTGCTGTTTAAGTAGCCTGTGTATCACGTTTGTAACTGTAGTTTAAGCAATAATCTGTAACCTCTATAATAACACCGTTGCGACTGACAAAGCAGAATTAAATCTAGTATCCCCATACTCTTTTCTCCAATTATATTTAGAATTTATCCAACATGCACAATACTAGAATTTATACTCATAAATCTGTTCTGCTTCCTGCTGTTTAAGTAGCCTGTGTATCACGTTTGTAACTGTAGTTTAAGCAATAATCTGTAACCTCTATAATAACACCGTTGCGACTGACAAAGCAGAATTAAATCCAGTATCCCCATACTCCTTTCTCCAATTATATTTAGAATTTATCCAACGTGCACAATACTAGAATTTATACTCATAAATCTGTTCTGCTTCCTGCTGTTTGAGTTTTGTAAATATATAAAAGTAATAGGTTTTTTTATATATATATGAGTGATTTACAATGGGTTCCAAACGATTTTTAGACGTCTACAGCATGACTATGTAAAATACTATTTACTTGAATTGAGTAATATCAAACGAGTTCATTTATGTGATTTTCACAAGAGAAAAAGTCAAAGACCTGAAGGATATTTTTATATAAATAGTAGTCCGTCCGCTGCGCTGTTTCTTACTAAGGGTAGCAGAACAAGTTTCAAAGGTGTTAAGAAAATTGCAACGAATCCATGACTTGAGCCATTGAGACTTGAGCCAGCAATTATTATTTTATATTATAAATTTCTGATTATTATTTTGTGTCGCAACATATTTGTAATACCATCAAGATATTTACATCTAAAAATGCGTAAATTGTAATTCAGTTTCATTGAATTTTTCGAATTAATTCAAATGTATACATTTTTAAAGATTTCAACATTCTTTATAAATGAAAAATGTTTTACTAAAGTGCATTCATTGAGTAAAATTATAATCCAGTTCCATCAGTCGTGTGTAAGAGATTTGTTACTCGTTGTTACAGTTACTACGGATTTAGTCCGGATGCTTTATAGCAAGTCTAATATATCCGTGTTAAATCCTGAAAATAAGGCAAACAATACAGTGACAGTAAAAAGTGACATCCGGGGTGAAGGTTCAGAGAGGTCTGTCATGTGGACGAGCCGGCTTGCAGGGAAATGGACGACGCAAAAACAAGATGAGTTATTGCGAAAGTCTACTTCTGTTGGTACTAATTTATGTGTTATTGAAAAAACGTATACACGGCACGGCACCACTGGAAGAGAATAGAATATTTTAAGTTGTTCTTGGAATTATATGTATGACATTTAGAGTAAAAGGAATCGTGGTTTTTACGTAAAATAGTATGTAAAAATTATTCGGGTAATTATTGCTCGGGTTGAATAAGTAATTTACACGGTGGAACCAATGTAGCCAAATTATTATTATAACCTATTTCTGAGTAAAATATATATATATATATATATATATATATATACACATAAACAAAATTTTAAATATGCAATTGTACAAGTGTATAACACATTGTGCACAATAGTAAAATAAAACAAAATTGTTATACATTTTCGTCAGTTCCACATATGGGAAATTCATTTCAGCAAAATCTGAACTGACTGTCATATACATTAAAAAAAATACAAATTTTATTTAATGTATTTTTTAACTTATTGAGTAATACAAGAATTATAATACGAGCATTTTTCAACTACTCAATAAGTTAAATCGTTTTAATTAAATGAAAATATGTAATATTAATGCCATTCAATGTGTAGTAATTAGCATTCTTTAAGCATCTATCCTATATGTAAGCTAATACTCAATAATTAATAGTAAAATTAAAGCGAATTTCAATATATGGGAACCACTGTTCGCTTTAATTTATTTGCTTTGGAGGAAATTTCATTTAGGGTTATAATTACTTTTCATCTCTTAAAGATATTAATATATTACATTTTGTCTAACTTATTATTAAATTTATAAGTTAAAAATGTTTTGCAACTATGTAAATAAGGATAAAATCTTTCAAGTAACACATTTCAGCAGCGCAAACAACAAATTTCATTTTTCGTAGACAGTTTTTGATTAAATAGCTTTTTTACAATACAATACAAAGCATCGATAAGAAATGGAAAAAATCATATATAAATACTGTGATTTCTCGAAAGTTGGACCAACGTGGATATAGTCTCTTAATTGTATACTTAAATGATTTTAACTGTGTGCTTCCCACTGAAATTATAGAACGCACAAACCGTAGCCATGTACAGTTGTAGACTACACAGGATGAAGCCGACCACATTGTCTACATAGTTGTTTTGTCCACCACTGCAATGTAGCAACCGTATACAGATGTAGACTCTACTGGATGAAGCTGACCACATCTGTCTACATAGTTGTTTTGTCCACAACTGCAACGAAACGATACAAGCTTGGTCCGCACCAGAGTGAATTGTATAGTTGTAGACTAAACTGGATGCAGCTGTTCACATCTGTCTACATAGGTTTTTGTCCAAAACTGAAATGTAACAACCATGTACAGTTGTAGACTACACTAGATGAAGCTCACCACATCTGTCTACATATGTCCACAACTGCAATGTAACAACCGTATACAGATGTAGATTACACTGGATGAAGCTGACCACATCTGTCTACATAGTTGTTTTGTCCACAACTGCAACGAAACGATACAAGCTTTGTCCGGCATCAGAGTGAATTGTATAGTTGAAGACTAAACTGGATGCAGCTGTTCACATCTGTCTACATAGGTTTTTATCCAAAACTGAAATGTAACGACCATGTACGGTTGTGGACTACACGGGATGAAGCTGACCACATCTGTCTACATAGTTGTTTTGTCCACAACTGCAATGTAACCACCATGTACAGTTGTAGATTGCACTGGATGAAGCTGACCACATCTGTCTACATAGGTGTTTTTTCCACAACTGCAATGTAACAACCATATACAGTTGTAGACTCCACTGGATGAAGCTGACCACATCTGGCTACATAGTTGTTTTGTCCACAACTGCAATGTAACAACCATATACAGTTGTAGACTCCACTGGATGAAGCTGACCACATCTGGCTACATAGTTGTTTTGTCCACAACTGCAATGTAACATCCTTATACAGTTGTAGACTCCACTGGATGAAGCTGACCACATCTGGCTACATAGTTGTTTTGTCCACAACTGCAATGTAACATCCTTATACAGTTGTAGATTACACTGGATGAAGCTGACCACATATGTCTACATAGTTGTTTTGTCCACAACTGCAATGTAACATCCTTATACAGTTGTAGATTACACTGGATGAAGCTGACCACATCTGTCTACATAGTTGTTTTGTCCACAACTGCAATGTAACATCCTTATACAGTTGTAGATTACACTGGATGAAGCTGACCACATATGTCTACATAGTTGTTTTGTTCCACAACTGCAATGTAACATCCTTATACAGTTGTAGATTACACTGGATGAAGCTGACCACATCTGTCTACATAGTTGTTTTGTTCACAACTGCAATGTAACATCCTTATACAGTTGTAGATTACACTGGATGAAGCTGACCACATCTGTCTACATAGTTGTTTTGTCCACAACTGCAATGTAACATCCTTATACAGTTGTACATTACACTGGATGAAGCTGACCACATCTGGCTACATAGTTGTTTTGTCCACAACTGCAATGTAACAACCATATACAGTTGTAGACTCCACTGGATGAAGCTGACCACATCTGGCTACATAGTTGTTTTGTCCACAACTGCAATGTAACATCCTTATACAGTTGTAGACTCCACTGGATGAAGCTGACCACATCTGGCTACATAGTTGTTTTGTCCACAACTGCAATGTAACATCCTTATACAGTTGTAGACTCCACTGGATGAAGCTGACCACATCTGGCTACATAGTTGTTTTTTCCACAACTGCAATGTAACATCCTTATACAGTTGTAGATTACACTGGATGAAGCTGACCACATCTGTCTACATAGTTGTTTTGTCCACAACTGCAATGTAACATCCTTATACAGTTGTAGATTACACTGGATGAAGCTGACCACATCTGTCTACATAGTTGTTTTGTCCACAACTGCAATGTAACATCCTTATACAGTTGTAGATTACACTGGAAGAAGCTGACCACATCTGCCTGCATAGTTTTTTTTCCATAACTGTAATGAAACCATAGAAGCTTTTTCCGGCATCAGAGTGGATTGTTTAGTTGTAGACTACACTGGATGAAGCTCTTCACATCCGTCTACGTAGTGGTTTGTGGATAACTGCAATGTAACCACCATATACAGTTGTAGACTACACGTGATAAAGCTGACTACATCTGTGTTCATAGTTGTTTTGTCCACAATTGTAATGAAATCGTACAAACTTGGTCCGGCACCAGAGTGATTTGGTGTTCAAAACTTATTTTATTTTATATTTATAAATATGGACTTCCGGTTAACTAAATCAAACGTAGCTCATCGTAGCTACAGGATATTGTACATGTCACTATAATTCACTCGATCTAGCAGTGATAAACGCACGATACCTACGATATTGCGTGCTCTGCCGTGGGTAACTGCTTGCTGCGCACATATAACAGACAAGTTACGACAGAACTGTTACTATGAATTTAAAGACTGTTATAAAACTAATCTTAGTTTATACTTGACACAAGTATTCTTCCCACGCTATTACATGTATGTAAATTATTTTATAGGTAAATAAAGCCTAATCACCTTTGGAATAAAGTAAAGACGGGGTAAATTAAAATGGCTATAAATATACATTTTTACCTACTTTCTTGAACACAACAACAAGGCAAATTAAGCATTGGTGACGGAAGTATAATTTATTCGAACCAGAAGTGCTCATACACAAATGTCGTGTTTTGTTGCAGTTATATTACTTGAGGCTGAAGCAGAATTGGGAAGTGTGGCTCGAATTCCCTGTGACCTCACCACTCCTATCACTATGGACTCACTCTCTCTCGTCATATGGTACAAGGATGACGGCAAGTCACCTATTTACAGGTAAACGATAGCAAATAAACTGTTACATTTAAGTACACTTGTGTAGGTGTGATACGCATAAATTATAAATAAAAAACTTTTAAAAGTCAAATTACGTCAATGTTTATTATATAAATACACACACACACACACACACACACACACACACACACACACACACATATATATATATATATATATTATATACTAGCAGTCCCGACAGACGTTGTCCTGTACACACGTCTTTAATTCGAGAATTTTAAACTTTGATTAATCTGTAACAATCTGGGCTGTTTTGATAAAAATGTCTATTAAAAGTTATTACAATATCTAACTTCATCACATGTACATTTAATCACACTTCGACCAACCGATAGTGTGTGTGAGTATAACATGAGTGATGTGAAATGTTACAGGATGTTTTTAAATGAAAACTTACTTAATCTGAAGGTAAAAAGGTTGCAACAAACTATTTTTATAACAGGTATATTTTTTTCAATTTACAACTTAATATATCGTAATGCCATTGAATTTACAATATTTTTTGTTAATCCTTCAGGAGTATACACAAACAAATTAGATGATTTTCCGATAGTATATGCTGAAGTATAATAAGTGACCTCCATCACAATCGAATTATTGATATTTCTGAATAGCCTATATAACTACTATCCGAATTAGATTATAGTTATGTAAAAGCTGAAGTATAATAAGCGGCCACCATCACATCGAATTATTGATATTTCTGAATAGTCTATCTAATTTCATTATAGTTAATTAAAATTACAGTATAGTATCGGAACTGGCCAACAGAATTTAATTTATCTAAAAAAAACTAAATAAGTATTCTGTATAGGGCTGCTGAAGTTATAATAAGTGGCCACCATCACAATCGAATTTATAGATATTTCTGAATAGCCTATCTAAACTACTAAAATGTTGAACTGAATTAGATTATAGTTTGTTAAAGGCTGAATTATAATAAGCAGCCAACATCGAAATCAATTTATTGATATTTCTAATTAGCCTATCTAAACTACCGAATTTCATTATCTTTTTTTTTATATTTCTTGTGTGCGTGTGTATGGAGCTGAAGTCCTCCTAAATGGGGTGTACCATTTTGGAATGTTTTACATTGTATCCATCAGAATGCGCTACGATCACAGTTTCAAATGTTTTCTATTTTAATTCCAGGTTTTCCTGACAGTTTTTGCTGCTATCAAATATGTGTGATGTTTTGTAACATCGTGTAATTATTGTTGTGAGTGCTAATTGTAATATTACATTAATAGAGATTGAAGATGTTTGAAGTAGGCTACATAAAAAAACTACAGTCATTCATTGAAGTTATTGAACTAATTTTGAAAATTTATTGAACGAAGTGAGTATATTGGTCGCATAACCTAAGTAGCATACAAATCAAAAGGTTGTGTTTCTATGTGTGAATAACTATTGTTAACAGTTTGTACACATAAGTTCAAATTAAGTAGCATATAAATCACATGATTGAAGAACTATTCGTCCTCTTCCACGAAGACTTGGCATTTTTCTGTAAAAATAAAATTCTCTATAATAGTACACAATGAATATGAGTAACTTATTGAATATGTAATTTTAATTAAGTAACTACTAGATAAAAATGTACAACAACATAGACTACAGTATCTAAAATAAGTGAAGAAGTATTCCCTATAGGTCTAAAGTACAATAAGTGGCCACCATCACAATCGAATTATTGATATTTCTGATTAATCAATCTAAACTACCGAATTACATTATAATTATTTAAAATTACAGTATAGTATCAGAAACTGGGCCAACAGAATTTAATTTATCTAATATACTAAATAAGTATTCCCTATAGGTCTGAAGTTACAATAAATGGCCACCATCACAATCGAATTATTGATATATCTGAATAGCCTATCTAAAGTACTAAAATGACAATCCAAATTATAGTTATTTAAAGGCTGTGAAGTATAATAAGCAGCCACCATCTCAATCGAATTATTGATATTTTCTGATTAGCCTATTTATTTAATTTAAAACCAATTCCTACATTATTAACAATAGTTATTGACACATGTGATTCTCTATTAATTTAATATTACAATTAGCACTCACACACTTCATTACTTCATTAAATTTTAAAATTAGTTCAATAACTTCAATAAATAACTATAGTTTAGTATGCACTTCAAACATCTTCAATCTCTATTAATGTATTATTACAATTAGAACTTAGCACAATAATTACACGATGATACAAAACAACACACAAATTTGATAGCAGCACAAACTGTCGGGAAAACCTGGAATTAAAATAGAAAAAACATTTGAAACTGCGATCGTAGCGCATTCTGCTGGATCCAATTTAAAACATACCAAGATAAAAAAAAAAATTATTTTATAAACCAAAAATTAACTGATCAATCACTGCACAACTTAATATTTACGAATTTCAGTTAAAAGTGTATTGTACTAAATCTTCCAATTTTATATCTGGATAACCTCTATTGATATTCCTGATTAGCCTATCTAAACTACCGAATTTCATTATAGTTTATTTAAAATTACAGTATAGTATCAGAACTGGCCAACAGAATTTAATTTAAAAACCAATTCCTACACTATTATCAATAGTTATTCACGTGATTTGTATGCTACTTAATTTGAACTTATCTGAAAACACACAATTTTGACTGCAGATGAAAAATGTAAATTACAACAAATTATTTGAAATCCATTAGTTTAAAAACTTGATTATCTAAAATGTTAACAATAGTTATTCACACATAGAAACAAAACTTTTGATTTGTATGCTACTTAGGTTATTTGAGGTAATGCGACCAATAATCTCTATTAATGTACTATTACAATTTTAGCACTCACACAATAATTACACGATGTTTTATTTTTTATTTTCTCATTTTTGTCTTTTGGATGGCCTTTATAAACTTATAACGCGGCCACGTACGTAGTAACACTTTTTTATAACTTCATTCTATTATATTTTAATGTTATTTGTCGTATTTACTTTTGAAACATGAACCTTACAAAAACAACACACACACATTGATAGCAGCAGCACAAACTGTCGGGAAAACCTGGAATTAAAATTGAAAAACAATTGATCAACACTTAATAATTTACTAAGAATTTCACTTAAAAGGTAAAAACTTCCAATTTTATATCTGGATAATCTCTATCCTCCAAAGTTGAGTACAGAATATATTGAAATAAGAAGTGTTGTTATTTTTATATGTTTATGCTTACTCTATGTTTTCAAGACTATATATGATTAAACGTATGGCTGTGTTGTAATATTAAAATGTTTACATAGAACAATTGGTGAAAATTTAACTTTGCAATCTGCATTAGACTACTGATCAAGCACTTTATAATAACGTAATCTAAATGTAAACAAATGTTTCTGCCTCTTTGGTGAACTTCAGCTGAAAATATTCACAGCTGTTAAGTATCAGTTAAACTTTGTATTACGTGTCGTAGCGCAGTCTGTCGGATCCAATATAAAACACTCCAACATCAACAATTTATAATTAAAAATTTAATTAAATTTGACCGAATAAATAACTATAATGAAATTCAGTAGTTTGGATAGGCTATTCAGAAATATTCAATAATTCGATTGTGATGGAGGCAACTTATTATTATACTTCAGCCCTATCGGGAAAAATCCATCTAATTTGTTTATGTACACTCCTAAGGATTAAAAAAATATTGTACATTCAATAGCATTACGATAAATTAAGTTGTAAATTAAAAAAAATATACTTCTTATAAAATTAGTAATTTAAAATTACAGTATAATGTCGGAACTGGCCAACAGAATTTAATTTAAAACCCTAATTCCTACACTATTAACAATAAGTAGTTATTCACACATGTGATTTGTATGCTACTTAATTTGAACTTATGTGACCAATTCTGGACTGCAGATTAAAAAATGCAAATTTACAACAAATTATTTTAAATCCAATTAGTTTAAAACTTGATTATCTAAACTGTTAACAATATTCACACAAACACAACCTTTTGATTTGTATGCTACTTAGGTTATTTGAGGTATGCGACCAATATACTCACTTCAATAAATGTGCAAAATGAGTTCAATAACTTTAATAAATAACTATAGTTTTTTATGCACTTTAAACATCTTCAATCTCTATTAATGTATTATAACAATTAGCACTCACACAATAATTACAGAATGTTACAAAACAACACACAAATTTGATAGCAGCACAAAATGTCGGGAAAACCTGGAATTAAAATAGAAAAACATTATGGCTGTGTTGTAATATTATAATATTTACGTAGAACAATTGGTGAAACTTCATCTTTGCAATCTGCATTACACTACTGATCAAGCACTTTACAGTAACATTTTTCTAAATTATAATGTGAACAAATGTTTCTGCCTCTTTGATGAACTTCAAGCTGAAAATATTCACACAGCTGTTAAGTATCAGTTTCACTTTGTATTACGTGGTCGTTCGTGGCGCAGTCTGGCGGATCCAATGTAAAACACTCCACCATCAACAACAATTTATTATTAAAAAATTAACTAAATAAACTATTAAAATTGGACCGAATTATGAATCAAAACCATTCTCGGATCCAACTGAAGACAAACAAAAAGTTTCATTAAAAATCGGTCCACCCGTTTAGGAGGAGTTCATTAACATACACACGCACACAAGAAATATATATAAAGATATATATATATGTAACCAAAATAAAATATATAACTTTATTCTATCAGTATATAACATGTTGAAACATGTTTTTTATAAATATATAATACATTTATACTTTTATATACATATATTTAAGGTATATATATTATATAAACAAGTTATATGCAGCTGGACTAAGCATATATATATATATATATATATATAAGCAAATCCCTTAAAGTGGGCGGAAGTGCATTGTACTCAGAGGTAGGATGATAAGTAGAAGAAAGCCTAGTTTGTTACCTGGATGGAGTATTACACGCGTTTGTAGTATGCCGTCTTGCCCCTCTGGTGTACCTTATCTAATCGTCGCTCTTGTCGACAGATTGGGCAAGTCACCAATTGTCTGTTATATCTTGTGTTGTCGATTATAGTTTCTTGCATAAAAACATCTCTCGCCCCAAACAAACGAGCTCGATATGTTTATGGAGCTATATATTGATTCTATAAGGTTTTATCAGATTATAAAATACCCTTAGACCAAAGTTTTACTTCTGTGAAAGAACTGTGTGAACAATTTTTCAACAGATAAAGAATAAAATGTATGGTACGAAATATGTACATATTAGTCATACCTGTTTAAATTTATAATGGCCTAATTTACCCGCTAGCAATGATAGTATAAAAATGAAAAGGGTTTTAGAGTATATGATTATTTGTTATTATAATATTTCCATGTCTTGTTACTTTCCTAGGCATACGTGTTAGAATAAATGTACGATCATTCTCACCCCTAAAATGTGTATTGGATTGCAACCAAAAAAGACGTAATGGATTTATTTTGCTTTAAAATGAATACGTAAATTTCAATAAATGCCCAAATTTTATTTGTAGAACAAACTGGTTTTAGAGGACAATAATGTTCTCCTTTCAACCGAAAACAGTACCAACACATGTGAAAGTTAGTGTTTTCGTTGATGTTGCTAAACAACATATCACGGTCCAATCAACTGTGGGTAAAGATCCATCGGACATTCCACCAGTAATCAATTTATCAACTGTAAATAGCTGCTGCGTAACAGTGTTTTGATGTCAAACAACGTAATCCGCATGTTCAGAGCCAACAGATTATTTCAGTTGGCTGAGCAAACCAACCTGTTTTTCTGAAAATTAAAAAAAAATTGCAACGTTGTATTTTTATATCTTTCTATGACGTAACTGTTATGTAACGCAGCTGCAGTATTTATGGAAAAGATTGGATTATAAAATCCAGAAAAATCATTTTAGTAAGTTAATATAAAAAAATATTTCCCTTAGATACCACAGATGTTGACAGCAATAACAAAATATGATATAATTAGAATAAGAGATCGTCCAACATAAATATGTTGGACGATCTATTATTCCAACATAATATGAGGGTATTATGACGGTTATAATTTGCTTCAGAAAAAAAAATAAATATGTTATGTTGAATTATATGTTTTATAGTGGCTTGAGAAGTAAGACTAGAATATAAAGCTGATGGCAATACAATTATATATTAACATCTTATTTGTTCTATTAGCTTTTAAACTGTATTTATTCAAAGTACAGTTGCACATTTTGAACTTATAGATGCTTAAAGATAGAAGTACAAAATCAAGAAAACACAGTAGGCTAGTCATGGATGCAGTAATGTATACATTCACAAAAAGAAAACTGAATACTTGGAAAAGAGGAAGTACTAAGGTATTTTAAATTATTCTGCTTGCCACGGCTTAGGTGAATATTTATTCTTTATATTTTGTTACTATTTTGTGAGAAGGTTCTGTTAAAATTATCACCAATCTGATTACTATTACTATATACAAGGCCTGGACTCGCATTAAACTTATCTCTGAATTTGTGTGAAAATTGTGTAATCATTATTAAAAAACTAATAATAAACCATTTTATACTTGAAATACGATACGGATCAAAATAAAGATAAGACATTTTAGCCACGCAGAAATAAGAGAAATTAAGAAGCTTATTCTTGGTTACATGTTATGTACAAACAAATACAGAGACATATTAAAGTATCCAAACGTAAAAAATGAAGAAAGTGTTACCGATCAAGCGAAATATTATCTTAACACATCATTACGTGTTGATAAGTCAAATTATGTTACGCAGTTGTTAAAAATGTTCTGTAGATTAAAATGCACTATCATGTACTCGACGTTGCTTTCAGAGAAATGAAGGTTTATACACAATTCAGCCTTAAATTCAGTTAGTTATTGAGGTATGTTGTTGAGTAACATGTACTATCATCGTACTCGACGTTGTTTTCAGAGAAATGAAGCTTTATACACAATTCAGCCTTTAGGTCAGTTAGTTCTTGAGGTATGTAGTGAATTAACATGCACTATCATCGTACGCAACGTTGCTTTCAGATAAATGAAGCTTTACACACGATTCAGCCTTAAATTCAGTTAGTTCTTGAGGTATGTTGTGGAGTAACATGCACTATCATCGTACGCAACGTTGCTTTCAAAGAAATGAAGCTTTATACACAATTCAGCCTTTAGGTCAGTTAGTTCTTGAGGTATGTTGTGGAGTAACATGCACTATCATCGTACGCAACGTTGCTTTCAGAGAAATGAAGCTTTATACACAATTCAGCCTTTAGGTCAGTTAGTTCTTGAGGTATGTTGTGGAGTAACATGCACTATCATCGTACTCGACGTTGCTTCAGATAAATAAGGCTTTATACACAATTCAGCCTTAAATTCAGTTAGTTCTTGAGGTATGTTGTGGAGTAACATGTGCTATCTTCGTACTCGACGTTGCTTTCAGAGAAATGAAGCTTTATACACAATTCAGCCTTTAGGTCAGTTAGTTCTTGAGGTATGTTGTGGAGTAGCATGCACTATCATCGTACTCGACGTTGCTTTCAGAGAAATGAAGCTTTATACACAATTCTGCCTTTAGGTCAGTTAGTTCTTGAGGTATGTTGTGGAGTAACGTGCACTATCATCGTACTCGATGTTGCTTCAGATAAATGAAGCTTTATAAACAATTCAGCTTTAAATTCAGTTAGTTCTTGAGGTATGTTGTGGAGTAACATGTACTATCATCGTACTCGACGTTGCTTTCAGAGAAATAAAGCTTTATACACAATTCAGCCTTTAGATCAGTTAGTTCTTGAGGTATGTTGTGGAGTAACGTGCACTATCATCGTACTCGACGTTGCTTTCAGAGAAATGAAGCTTTATACACAATTCAGCCTTTAGGTCAGTTAGTTCTTGAGGTATGTTGTGGAGTAACATGCACTATCATCGTACTCGACGTTGCTTTCAGAGAAATGAAGCTTTATACACAATTCAGCCTTTAGGTCAGTTAGTTCTTGAGGTATGTTGTGGAGTAACATGCACCATCATCGTACTCGACGTTGCTTTCAGAGAAATGAAGCTTTATACACAATTCAGCCTTTAGGTCATAAGTTGTGGAGTAACATGCACTATCATCGTACTCGACGTTCCTTTCAGAGAAATGAAGCTTTATAAACAATTCAGCCTTTAGGTCAGTTAGTTCTTGAGGTATGTTGTGGAGTAACGTGCACTATCATCGTACTCGAAGTTGCTTTCAGAGAAATTCAGCTTTATACACAGTTCAGCCTTTAGGTCAGTTAGTTCTTGAGGTATGTTGTTGACAGACATACAGGCAGACAAACACATACTGTCTCCAGCCCACCAGTTTTACGCTCAGCCAATAACTATTTTATAGTCAGTACTCAGTTTTAAACGTATTATTACCTTGTGATTTTATATTCCGAAGACTAGTTTACATATATTTAGATTAATTAAATTGTATAAAGCGTTTAATTCGTTGTCTAAACTTTATTCATTAAGCACGTTTACCAATATTTTAATTTATAATAAGCGTATTTAGTGTTGAATTGAATATATACAAATTTGCCGGGTTTAACAAAGACTTTTTCTCTCTGATAGTCTATATTTATTTCATGAATCGGGAGGTTGGTAGTCTTTGATGCATTCAGGGGTCATCAGAGTTATACTGTATAAAAGCAGTTAACGATGGTTGACGGTTGACAACTGTATCACACACTCCGTCAAAACATGGAACAGAAAACAAAGTTAACGTATCATATCAGGTAGACTTTGTTTGTGCTAATGTTTATTAATTTAATTTTTATCTACATTGGTAATTTATTTTCTCCATCAAGGTAACTCAAAATATTTCGATATCATTTTCAATAAAATATTTAAATATCATAAAAGTTTAGTCTATAATAGTTTAAATTGTTAAATATGACTAAACGATGAAGAACACGTTATTGTTAACTATCACGAAATATTGGAATTATACTAATATAATTTGTAGAAGCCTTATTGTTACATGAAGTTGCATTGGCTATACTACAGTTATAGATAAAGGTTTTGAAGAGCATAAACTTTGAACAATGGTTTACTTATAAATCACTTTAAATAATATGAACTAAATTTAGCATTAACTAATAGTTTAGATTTAGTGGTGATTATTTCAATAACTTGCAAGAGATAATTATAGAATAGTATCCACAATTGTTTTAGAGTTACGCCTGTGAAGGAAAATCCTCAGTGAATATCAGTATTCGTATTATCGGCACAGGTGGCTCAGCGAAAAATCGGCTGCGACTAGGTAAAGTGTCACAGGCTGTAACGGCGGAACAGAGAACAGCAACGATATATTATGATCTATGGTATGCCTTTAACCTGTGACTCCACCAAAGGTACACAGAACTCAGTTCACTATCACGCGGATTATAATCATTGCCACAGCCTTCATTGGTGTGTTTCCGTAGTTGATGATAGGGGGAGGAGGGGGTTGCACTGGCGTAGGAACTGTAATACCAGTGCTTGGCGGTTTTACAGGCACACGATACGGCAGGTCTCCTCCGGTCTGTGTCTTATGGCAGCGACGGGCGTTAGTGCGTTTGGAGAAATATCTGTTGAGTTTATCGAGCCTGAGCTGTTTCGACTTGGACTCGGCTCCATTGTTTTACCGTGTAATACTAAGAAGTATTTATGTTTTAGTAATTCAAATGAGACGGACGATAAAAAACAAACTGCATTGGTTTCATCCAATAACGGAACATTTCTGTAAGTACCATGCGGTCTCAGTCAGGTCTTGGGATGAAATTTTTGTCAGAGCTTAAAAATGCCTGCAGAGGATAAATATAATGAATTTTTAAGTTCAACTCGGGTTAATATTCATTATGTCTCCACTACGACTTACACACTCTCTACTCTGGAACTGCTCCTCCCTTTCCTCTCCAAACAGCTGGACATGTTCTGCAAATCGGTCGTCGCTCATCACAGCCACGACACCTGCTACTTGCACTGCTTCTCCCTTTCCTCTCCAAACAGCCGGACATGTTCTGCAAATTGGTCGTCGCTCATCGCAGCCACAAAACCTGCAACTTGGACTGTTTCTTACTGCTTCGTCAGGCCGTATACCCATTATGTGTAGTTTTATCCCTCTACAATATATTTGTCTAATTAGAAATGTTTACATAAAACAAAAACACAACATATAAACTCATAAAACACACGCACACAGTCACATATACGTTTCTTTACACTTCTAAGATTACTTTTCAATAACTTTCTTAGTAAAAAAATTAATAAAATCTATTGAATTGTATACACTACTAAGCAAAATGATATAAAAAACCCCTTCTTCAATAATATCTGGCACCTAGGCAATAAATTAATAAAGTCTGCATTTGTATTAGATTTTATAGTATAGAAGATTTATAATCCAATTGAAAACCAAGGAAAATTTAATTTAAAAAAATATGAAATTGATAATTTTTATTCACAAATTATTTACATCCATACACAAGAAATCAAAAACAAGAAATAATAAATTACTAGAAATATAAGATAAGTTATTCTATTAGACCGTATAGTTATGTGAATTGTGACAGTTAACACACTTTAGAGCATGTTTATGTTGCAGCATGGATGTTAGAGGTCGCAGTCTAGATCAGGCGACTCACTGGTCTGAGGACCCCATCTTCAAGAGCCGTCTCCTCTACACCCCTGACTATCCTGCATCCTACCTCTCACTGGACGCCGTGTCAGAGGCTGACTCTGGTATCTACAAGTGCCGTGTCGACTTCAAACACTCGCCTACTAAGAACTACTTTGTCAATTTAACCGTATTGGGTAGGTAACATAGATTATATAATAATAGAAGATATACGTGTTGCAATGTCGGGTTGGGTTTCTATACGAATGTTGATATATATATCTCAACGTCACGTAAATATTCATTTATAATTTAAGACCAGAGTTTTTTGACGTAAATAAATTTATTGCTATGTAAATTTGTTGTTATGAACGCTTATTTGGATTTTCAAAGAAATTAATTTTTTATGATTTCGTAAACCTGAATCAGTACTATATGAATTGTGAAAATAATGTATAATACTCTCCTTACAATTAAATTAAAGTCAGTCGTGGAAGCATTATATAGCATTAAAGTTATCGTGAAACTGAAATCATTCCGTTATTTTCTTACACAATCATTGAGCTTCAAAACTGGCATTACTGCTATTATTATGGCCTTCCTTATTTGTTTTAAAGTCAATGTTAGTGAAAAAAGTTGTTCACTTCTGAAATAGGACGTACGTAATTTTAATAATTACTGGATGAACAGCTCGCGTTGCAAAAGCACGTAGTAACATGACACAGCAATTTTTATTTTAAACAAGATGCGGGAATATGATGACTTGTACCTACATGATGTTGCATTATGCCAACATGAACTGGTGGTTCAGATTCTGGTAACCTCTGCAAAGGGCAGTTAAGATCACGTTGTTGCAAGCGAACACGGGTTATATACCTCATTATACCTAATTCGTATACATAATATATTTCATATTCCCCATGATTTATATCACGAAGTTTTAGGAAAAATAAATAAATAAAAATAAACAAAAGATTTATATAGTGTATTCTATTTAAACTTATTAGTCCAATTTGTATGAAATTAATAAATATACTACTTTCTATGTTGTGGTGATCCGTTATATTTCTGCTGCCAGTTAAAAATCTATGTTCAGGAACAGTATCACGGTTAGTTTCATAATAAGTAAGTCCACTGCAAACAAAGAAAATTTGAAAGTTGCAAATAGTGTAATAACAACTTGGGATAGGATGTCCATAACTGAAGAAAATAAAGTGGTCCCGGGATGAAGATCTGGGATGAGGGTTAAATCACTTTTGTTTGACCACAAAACTCTGATCTGACCTCTCTCCCTAACTGATATCCCACACAAAAGGGTTCAAGATATTCCAACGACGTTACCTTCAAACGTTAAACGTGTCATCCCTAAATTGTTACCAATAGTTTTATACAGTTTTTGAGTAAATGTAATACCTCCTTAAAACTCAAACTAAATGTAAAATTGGAAAATATCGTTAACTTATTGATCAACACTGTAGTATACCGCAACGAGCTCAACTTGCATGATGCAATTAAGTGGTAAACCTATGCATCCAAAGCTATTATAAATGCTACATGTAACACGGAGATAAAAAGCTGTACTTATTTAAGATATATACTCTGGCATAAAATTTTACACGAAATTATGTTTTTTAATATTTTTTAACCATTACATTTCTTTTTTTTCAGTTACTTATTAAACTATGACATTTTAACTTTGTTATATATTTTTATTTCAAATTAAATATTATTATTACTTTGCTAGTTTCAAAAGATTCAGTGGTACTAAAATATAATCATTAATTGATTGTCAGGTACAGAAAAAGGCATAAATGTTGGAGTACAATTCCATAAAATAAGATTTTATTGGTGGACCCTAGATTATGTCACTCTGGATAAATAGGATTTTGATCGGAGATCAGAGGTTGACATATAATGGAGGAAGATCAATATTTCCAACACATGACAGTCGGTATTTTTCCTATCACTGCTAACAACATCCTTATGACATCAACATGTATAAATAGTAAGATTGATATTTGTAAGAATATTATATGGGAATTTACCTTTTAATTAAAATTCTAGTATTATTATTTGTAAGTAAAAATTAAAAAAATAAGGGCTCACTAAATTAAATTTTGGGAACTCATAGAAGTTAACTATATTTAAGTTCAATCCATCATATCTGAAGACGCCGCAAATTTTTCAAGTTTCAATGTGTGCCACATTATTTAAAATTTAATGTAACCTATGGAATGATATAAAAAAGGGGTAAACTATTTTATTGTTTCAATTAGTCAACCCTTAACACATTTTCTACAAATTACGTGAGAGATAACTACATTTATAGCACACAAATTTATGGCTCTACCAAAAATAACATATCCCAACAAATAAAACCAGTTCTATTTCCAATAGCTATCACGGAACATGCATATTATTTTAAAGCTGTTATGGAATATAAATTCGGCTAAACATTTTTAATTATTAATATATGCCTCATGAGCATATGAACAAAATATAATGAAATATGTAATATACAAAATATTTTATATCTTGAACAAATAAATTTACGTAAATAAAAAAAAATCAGTTAGGGTGTTAGGGTATATGAGATTCATTATTATGAAAAATAAATGGTGTATTTAAACAAATATCAAAGTTAACATCGAGTTACGAGTATTAACATAAAAACTTGGGTTCAAAATAATCTATAGCGAAGGCTTTTTCTCAAATTCGCCCTATAATTATATTGCCGAAATAGAAGTCATTGCCGAAATTAGACTCAAATAACTACATTGAGTGCATTTTTCAAGCAATTCCATAAATACTGGTACGGGAAGATTTTAGTCCTTTCATTTAGACTTGTATTATTTGTCTTATTAGAGAAATGATAAAAAGATTTCGAGAGTTTCTGAAACTAGTATGTTAGTAAATATATATTCAACATCAAATCAGTTTAAGTCAACTTCAGAAATATTTATTTCTCTATAAATTCTTTATATTTTTAATAAAAGTGTCAATTTTTACTAACATTGGCATTCAAACGTAGAAAAGGATTTTAACCAAGGTGAATCAAGAAAACTAATTGACGGGATCGGGATTGTAATTTTATGTTTTTGATGTTTGTGAATTTTATGAAGAACAAAGCATGTGAAGAATTTTGGAATGTTGAGGACATAAATTAATTTATCTAAGTAATGTTTTTTTATGTTTTTTAGGGTCTACTGTGCATTTAAAAGAATCTGTTTAGTTTTGATTTAAAACTGCGTAAGTAAAAAAGTACAAAAAATTTTTTAATCTATAATGATAGATTCTATTGATGTCAACCTACAATTTACCAACTTAATTTTAATGGAAAAAGTCGATGGTTTTTAACCTAGAAATGAATAATTATTGTTGCACTCTACTCAGCATCAAATAGGTATTACTCTAGTAAGCTAACAAGAGAAACAATGCATAATATACTTTGAGAATTAAATAAATACTAGTTTGATAAATACACAGAATTAATATGTAGATTAAATGTTTATCACAGCTTTAATATAACATTTTGTCAAATTTATAAATCATTATTTCATTATTCCTTGTCATTTCGTATTTAAATAAGTTGAAACTATTACTTTCTTGGAATTATAAAGTAGTGATGAAAGGATTGTATGTTTCAGTTCCTCCCAAAAGCTTAGAACTGTTCGACGGAGAGTAGTGACAGGGCGGAAAATACAAACGTCATCGTTTGGGCCAGTAGCTGAAGGGACCAACGTAGAGTTGGTGTGCACTGCCACTGGAGGTAACTTCACATTTCATTAAGACCAAAAGTCGTGCTTAATTTCTTAAAAATCCACTTTAGTATGAAATTATATTATTTCATAGCAAATTTTGCATGATTTTAAAAATCAGTTATTACATGCTAAAATAGAACTATTCAAACACATTCATAATACTAAGTAGTAAAACCTTGTAACATTAAAATTTATTGTTCTTCCGATTAAAAAGAAATAACCATTCCTCAACTAATTAGGTTCGCATTACATGAACAATTTTGAATGTTCTGTCTACAGTTGACTAATACAAGTGTTCTACTTGTAAATTAAGTTGTTTTATTTGATATTTTTAAGGTCTTATATACATAATTACTGTCCGGGTTTAGACTTAATATTGCTTTTCCCATATGCAGATTTCCTAATGAAGTTAGGATAAAACTCGGTTGGATGGATATCTAGCAGATACGGATGTTAGGTCTCAGGCCGCGGAACAAGTCTCTTCAGCATTAGTAGTAACATGAGGATCACTAAGACTCTTCAGATTGATCAGAGCCATTTCCTGACCAAACTCTGTGAATTAATCATGACGAAAACCATTGAAATAGTAGCCGGGAAACACGTCTCTTCAGCGTTCGTAGTAACAGGAGGAACAGTAAGACTCTTCAGATTGATCAGAGCCATTTCCTGACCAAACTCTGTGAATTAATCATGACGAAAACCATTGAAATAGTAGCCGGGAAACACGTCTCTTCAGCGTTCGTAGTAACAGGAGGAACAGTAAGACTCTTCAGATTGATCAGAGCCATTTCCTGACCAAACTCAGTGAATTAATCATGACGAAAACCATTGAAATAGTAGCCGGGAAACACGTCTCTTCAGCGTTCGTTGTAACAGGAGGAACAGTAAGACTCTTCAGATTGATCAGAGCCATTTCCTGACCAAACTCAGTGAATTAATCATGACGAAAACCATTGAAATAGTAGCCTGGAAACACGTCTCTTCCGCCTTCGTAGTAACAGGAGGATCAGTAAGACTCTTCAGATTGATCAGAGCCATTTCCTGACCAAACTCTGTGAATTAATCATGACGAAAACCATTGAAATAGTAGCCGGGAAACACGTCTCTTCAGCATTCGTAGTAACAGGAGGATCAGTAAGACTCTTCAGATTGATCAGAGCCATTTCCTGACCAAACTCTGTGAATTAATCATGACGAAAACCATTGGAATAGTAGCCGGAAAACACGTCTCTTCAGCTTGAGTTTAGTTATCAACCGCTTGAGCATGGCCATTTGCTGACCAAACTCTGTAAATTAAAATTTCTAACGGAAATGCAGTTTTGCAATGCTCGCTCCTCAATAATGGCTGTTCAGAATAATCTCTTCACGACAGGATCGTTAGAAGAATAAAAACCAACACGATATAATCATTATAAGGAGTAGTGAAAATCACAATAGGATTATTTTAGGCTTGTATTTAGTCCATTCAAGATTAGTTATGATAAACTCATTCGGTAATCTTTATTATTAAGCACTGTCACTCCGTTAAAATTATTCAAAATTAAGTTACGAATTTTTTAGGTAATTTTAGTCTTTTAATATATATATATATATATATATATATATATATATATATATATATATATATATATATATATACATACATACTGATGTTAGTTGTAGGGGTGTATACGTGAGAGATAATATAAACGATACATCAACAGGAAATATGAGGTCACACGAAGTCATATACTACTGTAAATGTTGGAGCCCGAGTGCTGAGTGTACAAATGACGTGACTCGCGACAATGCGTCACTCAAGCAGGCGTGATGTCAGGTAATGTGACGGCGAGTGACTCAAAATTCGCTGTTTCACTTGACACGATAGGTAATTAGCATATGGAGGAAGCATTTCTACAACACTGAAGGTTACACGGTTTGTTATTTAAAAGACATATCTACTATTACATCATTATCAGTTATTATTTATGCTGTCTGTACTCAGGTTCAAACGTACCCAAACGCTGCTTGGTGTCGTTTTGTGCTTGTACAGACTCAAAGTAATATTTAGCGTATGTTTGAATCCTTTTTTACCTTCTTCACTTCTTTCTGTTCGTTATTTTTGTATGTAATAATACTATCCCCACTTGACGAAGAGAATAGATTCCAATCCTCGAAACGTTGTTTTATATCTTTTATAACCTAAAATAATCTCAAATGTCAGAAATCCTTCAATCGGCAATATCAAACTTTATTTTAAGATACTCTAAGATAATTATATATATATATATATATATATATATATATATATATATATATATATATATGAAATATCTTTTTACGTGGAGAAACTTTCAATATTTCCCATATGGTTAGTTTTAAATTAATTATAAAAAAATTCAGTTAAATGTAATAATTCATTACAACAGCATTAAGTGAAAACTACGGACTTCGACTTTAGTTTTCCTTTGGTGATGTGGGATTTTTTCACACTGTGCAAAACATTTTTACTGAAATCGTTGGTGCTATTCAATAAAATGTCGTAATGTAGATGTGGCTACCATCCCCTAACTTATATATGTGTAATATATTATTTAGATATAGCTTATTCCAAGTGTAGGGGCATCCAATAAATTAATACCCTTGTTGTATATAGCAAACGGTTCTAACATAAAGATTTTTGAATTCTTATAATGTCAAAATTAACCTAAATATGTCAGCCTAACTATAGAAGACTATTTTTCATCATAATTCATAATTCTGAAAAAGGTTTGGTTTTTGGTTTATATGGTGGTTTCACATTATAAATAAATTATTTCTGAAGCATTGAAAAAACTTTATGTGAGATATTTAGTTAAATAATCGCATTTCAGTTTACATATTACTTTTGATTGCATACACAATAGATGGGAAAACAATAAAAGTCCAGACTTGAGAGCACTCCAAGCTAGGGATCACGTACAAACTCCACCCGTTTCTGAGGGGTTGCAGCAATCGTAATGTTAAAGACGCAATCAGGATTTATATAAAATCACTATTTACCACGAGTTACATCGAGCGCTCCAGCACCAAAGAAATTATTTTAAATTTTGGCTAGTAATATACAGAGTAAAGGGAATATTAATATATTATGTGTTAATATATTGAAGATTTCGTATCTAACAAATTATAATTGGTTTAAGTGTGGATAACTAGTAATCGAAAGTTAAATGACACATTTTTCGTGAGAAAGTTATGATAAATTGCCAACGAGGGAAAAGTTTCAGCAAATTTAACATAGGTCTTGTGTGACATATTCTTCGTCCTAATTAAAGATTTTCTGGAATATTCGTAGTTATTTATCGAACTAAAAATAATTAATATTACATTATTAATTAATAATTTAATGTATAAAAATCATTTAAAATTTTTTTATATGTATGAAAATAATCGTTCGGTAATTAAAATAACAGTTTTTTAACCATATTTAATAAATGCTAAGACGAACACAGCTAATCCGTAATTACTTCAATTTTTTTTTTGTAATTTAATTCAAAAGTTTTTATCACGTTAAATCTTATCTGATAGAAGGCTCTTAGTTTCGTTTTATGTAGATTTGTAATATACTTACTTATTGCAGAGTGTACATTTACATATTTGTAAATGTGGTCAGTTATTTCAAAGGACATTTTATGTTATATTCATGTAATTAACGAATGGAAAATAAATTATTATTATTATTATTTAATGTAGGCATTATTTATCGAAGCATCATTATAATTGTAAATACATATTTGTGAAATTTGACTTTGTATTATACCCTTTTTGTAGGAAATACCTGTTTTTTTTAATACAATGTATGAAAGATGGAATTATAAATATTAATATAAATATCAATACAGAATTGATATATTTTGAAAGATTGTAGAGCTGTAAATGGCTGGGAACTCCCAAACACCAGGACCTGCCAGAGGCGGTTGTTTTTAACTCATGCTGCAAAACATGCTATCGTTGGTCAGATGTTACTCATGAAAAGAACCTCAAAAACCATTTTGACCAATAAGACCACACAAACTGCTGGTGCAATACGAGTGTATTTCCCACTTACTGTAACTTAGAATATGCAAGAACCTTTCTTTACATATTTCATCGGTTTGACATTGTAAAATTTATGCCGGAAATGTTTTTTTTAATTGACAAAAAATGTAAATGCGCTTGTCTACTAGTAATGGTTAAAGTCCTACGTAAGTAGGAAATTAAGATTATTGAAACGTAATTTTGAAATAATAAAAAAGATTTACTTTGTTTAACATTAAAACATGTTAGTAAATATGTTTTTTAGTGTTTTCACCATAACTAAGTATTAGGTAATAATAAGTTTGGCATTTTATCTTTATATTTACATTGTTTAGCGTGGAAAAGCTCAGGAAGCTGGTTTCCCACTCATGTAATGTATTTTGTACTGTGTTCCAATACTTTGTTCTTGGAAGGTGCATATTTCCTGTCAGTTAGTGGAATATCCATGCCCGTTAATGTTATAGTGATATGTTTATGGACTTCTATGTTTTTTACTAGTTTTAATAAAATTTTTGCTTTTAATTCAACAATAAGTCACAAGTATAAGAAATTTGTATTAGTCATTAAATTATAATTCTTTACAGGAAAAGTACGTCAGAGAATTTTGAATTTGAGAAATAAGAAGAAAGATGCACGAATCCTTGCCTGCACGTGTTGTTCCTTCACTAATCATAAGAAAGAATGAATACACTGTAGATTAGTAGCAACGTTTATTTTACTTTTCGATTACCCTTTTTATAATACGATACAGAAAGATAGTGAAAGCGAAGGAATCTCCATTTGAGTCTGTATGTGACCATTCTTGAGTGTTTCATGGAATGTTAAAAATAATCTGGTACATTAAAGTCCTTAATTTTCAATGTGAAAAGTTTTAATTTATATATTTACTCGATTGAATATTGAATTAGAGATTGAAGTATAATTGTTCAGTATAAAACAGCGATGGGCCATACCTGATCGATCGAAGAGTGCAATTTATATCAGAGAGATATTACTGAGACCGATTGAATTGCTGATTAGTTCTCTACCCTCAGAGTTTACCAGATGCTTTAGAGGAGATCAGCTCTCCAGAGAGAACCAAAGAGGCCAAGCGTTTGGGAAGCTTTGTGGGTTTTGACTTCCAATGATAAATTAGTAATCACGTTGAGTTAAACGTGATCTGATGTTTACAAAACCAAAGTTTTTCTCTCTGTTCTCAGAAATTAAACTTTCATCATTTCCTACGCAACACGAAAAAGATTCTAATTACTTTGGAACAGACAAACAAGTCGAATGTACTTGCATACGATACTTATATGTTAAATTATGAAATTGCAGCATTCAACCAAATTTAGTGTAAAATAAACTAATTCCTTTACAATTAAAGCACTTTATTACGTACTAGCAATTACCCGAGGCTTTTCATTGGATATATTATTTAATTACAGGTACGTTATAAGCATGTCACTTTAATTATCTTAATGAAGATTCCTGAAGATAAGTAAAGGCCAATGGAAGATATTCAAGTCTCCTGATCTACTTCAAAATAATTTGTACCTTACGTTTAAAGGGAAATTTTTGGTTTTTTAAGTCAGAAAGTGAAAAATGTTTTATGAGTAATAATGCAATGCACATATTAATACAATATTTTAATGGATATTTGCAACAGTTTCCGTAAGACGTTAAATGATTTAAGTCAGAGGAATACAGGAGTCCGTCATAAAAATCATATCTAAAGATTTAAGAAATAGTATGATTGACCTCTTTATTAATTTTGAATTGTAAATATACATTTAGTACATATTAATTACTAAATCATTGTTATAATCACTGATCATTGTTAGTATATTGAAAAGGTAAAAAAAATGACAATAGATTCCATTTTAGGTTTAAAGCGTGGAGAAATAGTTTAGGTTGAAAACAATTATATGTTGCACATCACAGCAGAGTTTGCGTATAAAACAATATAACACAAGTAATCTATTTGAACAGCCAACTTCAGTCAACAATTAATTGTCTACTTTTAACTACTGTAATCTTCCGGGACCGCCATAGTATCATTTGTATTGTGGCCCGGATCAAGAAAATTTGTACATACCTTGGCCAGTCAATAATAATTTACTTCCAATTTAATATAGTTGTCTTCTAATATTTCTGGTGCTATAGTAGGATTTGAAATTTTGCACGATTAAGAAAATATATACGTAAGTAGGTCTGAGGTCTTTTGCGGTCAAAAAATTTCAACTGCTAGCAATATAATCTACTTTCCGTGCTTTACATTCCATTAATATTTTATTTTTCTATTTAAATTTCTGTATTGATGTTTTTAAACAAATAGTTACAACGCGAGTGTTTTTGGTCATCGCCAAATCTACCTGCTTTACAAAGAAAGGATGCACCCTCTTCCTCTTCCAGTCTCAACTAAGGTTAGTGCTACTCAAGCTAAAATATTCCTTTAAATTATTTTTAGATTACTATCATACAGTCCACTACTCTTAAATAATTCACATAGGTTTTTGGTTCTTCGATCAGAACTACTTAAAATATTTTAAAAACTAAATCAGCTCTTTGGACATTGAATTGTGTAAATTGAACATGTTAGTGGTTTTTTAAACATTTATTTTTTCAAACAAACTATAAAGCAAAAAAGGTTATTTGAATTAAATTCAGTGTGTACATTTTTTATTGCCAAAAATATTACCGGGCATTTTCTACTTGCACACGTTGTTTCAACATAAAGTTTCGGTTTCTACCAATATCCCGATTTTACTTGAAATTCTACTAGTAGAACCACTTGTCCCAAACCTTGCTCAAACCACGTGAGCACTTCAGGTTTCTAGAACTCATACTGACAACTGACAACTACTCATACTCAAACTAGTTCTCACACTCATACATACCTCCGCCTGCCCGCCTTGTTTTTGCTTTGTTATTACAACTGCACTGATAACCGCCATCCCAATCTAAATATATGCCTATTAGATAGTTTTTCACTTTCTTCCTATAATTTGTCTTCATTCAACTTTGAACTTCAAGAATAATTGTTAGCCTAACATCTACTGTCAAAATTATATACGTCGCCTCTCAACTTGTTTATTTGACGCTACGTAAATAAATTAAAATAATTTAATTTGCCTCTGAAAGAAGAAAACATATTTTTTATCAACCAACAATAACAACTCCACGTCATATTTTGTTCTGGTATTAAGAATAATTGTAAATCAGAAGGAAGATTAAACTGCATTCTATCTCAAATAAAACAGCGTTTATTGTGATAAAATAAATACGCCAAAATGATAGTGCTGCTTCTACCACAAATCTTCTTCAAAATGTTTTACAAATAAACTTTTGGTCTCTTTTAGGATCTTTTCCTTTATATTTTCTCAAGTAAGAGTAAAATAAAATAATTAGCAAAATGAGGTTCTCTACTTTAGTGCGGCATGCTGGACTTATTGCAGTCTCGTCTGGATAGTATTAAAGGTCAAGTTGTAAAAATTAGTTTCTAAACTTTATAGTACTTCATCTCCCTGACGACATTGAAGACCATGTAGTTATTAAACTACAAGCAGCTATTTCAGATTGTTTTCTCTCAATTCAAACCGATACTAATATATTGTTGCCACCTGCTTAAAGACTCAGTTGACCACACTAACTTGAACCCATCTCAATCAGCTAACGCATCAGCATCCTCTGTGAAATTGCCTAAACTGAATCTACCTACTTTAAATCGCCAAACAGCAAACTGAGTTGCATTTCACAGTTTGCTTGAAAATTCTATAAATAAAAATGAAAGTTTTTCTTACGTTGAAAAATTCACTTACCTACTTCTGTATTGCCTGAGTGATGATCTGCTAGATATGATCAAATCTTTGCCGATTGCCAGTGATAATTATTTTATAGCTTGGCAGACCATTTTGAAACGTTGCTATAATTTAAGATTGCTCACCTCATTACATGTTAAAAATATACTAGAACTGCCTGAAATGTATACGCCTTTAGTGAAAAACGTGCGTGCTTTTATCTTACATTAAAAACGCTCATGCCTTGAAAGCCGAAAGCCGAACGGTCATGATGTCTCAAAAGAGAGTATGTTTCTCACTTCACACATGCTAAGAAAGTTTTACTAAGAAATAAGATCTAAATTTGACCACTCACGAGAAAACTCAAAAGAAATCCCTAACATAGACGAGTTCAGTAAGTTTCTTGAGACCGAGTATAACAGCACAAGGGCGGCTAATTTTGTTGATGTTCATCAAAAATCTTTTTCAAAAGCCACGCAGTTGAAGAAATAAAGTATTGCCGAAACAAAACTTAGCTCTTAAAAATACAATAAGTGATTCTACAGCTCATCGTAGATGAAGGGCTCAATCATCCATTAGCTTTTGAGGGTCTCCAAGACAAAATGTACGTAACGACGCGCTTCTAGATAGCAACGCAGGAAAACAGCTCATCGTAGATTAAGGGCTCAATCATCCATTAGCTTGTGAGGGTCTCCAAGACAAAATGTACGTAACGACGTGCTTCTAGATAGCGACGCAGGAAACAGCTCATCGTAGATGAAGGGCTCAATCATCCATTAGATTTTGAGGGTCTCCAAGACAAACTCTACGTAACGACACGCTTCTAGGCAGCGATACGCAGGAAAACGCTCTTCTACTCCAGAAATATACTATCCAACTTCTCAGAAAGTGTGGCATCAAACTGCGCGTGGGCATCCAACAGTCAACTGCTTCTCCACTCAGCGTCTGAAGACTTTCTGGAAACTCGTCAAACCAACCATATTTCAATGTTTTAGAGCTGAAATGGTCTCCGCAGAAATTGTATTATTTTACCCACAATTAGCACACCTAACCAACCCTATAACAAACGCGCCGTTCTCTCGGCTATTGCGCATATTTATGATCCTTGCGGATGGCTATCACGTATTGTACTGTGGGCTAAAGCAATCATGCAACACTTAATGGCATAAGGGCTTAAATGGGAAGATCAGTTACCCGAAAATACCCGTGAAAGGAGTAATTTTACAACAGAACTCAAAATGTTAAAATTCATCACATTTTAGATGTCTCTGACGACTCAAACATACAGTTGTACGGGTACTCTGATGCTAGCGGCACAGCCTATTCATGTTGCGTTTATCTCCGGCTTACAGACTCCTACGGCCAAGTCTCCGTAAAATTCGCACCGCTTATACAAGTTATTCTCCCTAAACTAGAATTATGTGGCGCGCACTTGCTGTCAAAACTGATAACAATCTTCTATGACAGTTTATCGACTTAATGCAAGATCGACTCTATCACAGCTTGGTGTGATTCGAGTATTGTTTTAGCCTGGATACGTACCCCTTCTTATGGCCTTAAAGTGTTTGTGGCTAATAGAGTATCAGAAATGTAGGAACATACCCGTACCAATCTGACAACACATCAGCACAAATTACAACCTCACCGACTGCACATCGCGCGGCCTCACTCCTAGTTGTCTACTGTCTCACCTGCTCTGGTGGTCAGGGCCCCCTGGGCTCAGCAGGTCGTCTAGCGACTGCGCATCACGCGGCCTCACTCCTAGTTTTCTACTGTCTCACCTGCTCTGGTGGTCAGGGTTCCCTTGGCTCAGCAGGTCGTCTAGCGACTGCGCATCACGCGGCCTCACTCCTAGTTGTCTACTGTCTCACCCGCTCTGGTGGTCAGGGCCCCCTTGGCTCAGCAGGTCGTCTAGCGACTGCGCATCACGCGGCCTCACTCCTAGTTTTCTATTGTCTCACCTGCTCTGGTGGCCAGGGTCCCCTTGGCTCAGCAGGTCGTCTAGCGACTGCGCATCACGCGGCCTCACTCCTAGTTTTCTACTGTCTCACCCGCTCTGGTGGTTAGGGCCCCCTTGGCTCAGCAGGTCGTCTAGCGACTGCGCATCACGCGGCCTCACTCCTAGTTTTCTACTGTCTCACCTGCTCTGGTGGTCAGGGTCCCCTTGGCTCAGCAGGTCGTCTAGCGACTGCGCATCACGCGGCCTCACTCCTAGTTTTCTACTGTCTCACCTGCTCTGGTGGTCAGGGTCCCCTTGGCTCAGCAGGTCGTCTAGCGACTGCGCATCGCGCGCCCTCAATCCTAGTTGTCTACTGTCTCACCCGCTCAAGTGGTCAGGGCCCCCTTGGCTCAGCAGGTCGTCTAGCGACTGGACTTTTACATAGGGAGTGGCTATGTAAAATCATTGAAGAATGAAACTTAGCTGAACTTAAAAGAGATGCTATTCAAACGCTTGTAACTACAAAAACCCATGTAAATAACGAGTGTTCATCGTGGCTTATATTACAGTAAGTTATTGCCTTCGTAATTCACTTAATTTACTGCTTCAAGAAAAGGAAAACTTCTGGTCCGCTAAATTCGACAGAACTTGAAAACGCAACACGTACAATTTGCTAGCTCAGGCTGTCAAAAGATTACATTTATATTTTTATTTGTTTCGTAAGGAAGGCTGTACACTTAGAGTTAGTTACAGACCTTACTGCAGACGCTTTCATCGCTTCACTCACCCGCTTTATTTATATACTCGGGTTGGTCAGCAATTTACATAGTGACTGTGGCACAAACTTTGTACGTGCGCCTGCTACATGATATTCCAAAAACTGTTCAAAGAACAAAAACTCGACTTTTTGCATAAACAAACCAGATAAATTTTCACTTTTTAACACTTCATTCCCCACATTAAGGAGGATTATGGAAAATACAGTAGTAGTTGAAAGTGCAAAGCCTCACCTACATGGTGTGGTTGGAAATACTGACTTCACGCATTGAGGCAATGTTGAATTCAAAACAAATTGTGCCGTTCTCCGCAGACCCGTCATGACCTGGAGCCTCTCACCCTCGGACACTTCCTGGTTGGAGGACCCCTCACATCCATCGTGGAGTCTCAGCTTCTCACTACACCTTCCGGCAGACTGCAAAGATATCCGGCCAAACTATTGCCTTCCAGTTCTCTCGCCATAATCAAACAACTATAGTTTCCTATATACCCACCAGAAGCGCCTGTAACGGCTTATCAAGCAAAATCGGCTATTCCCGTCCCGCCATCCCATGGACTCATCACGCACGCTCAATTACCTCTCACAGTCTCAGTTATATTTTATTTTTCAATTTGAATTTCTATATTTATCTTTTTAAACAATTAATTACAACGCGATTCAACGCGTATCAATAACAGTAAATACATATTGTTTAATGTCTAAAAAGTTTAAATTTGTCTAAAAGCGACTGTTAACGTCATTGTGATTTAATTTTAGTGTTAGAAATTTTTTGTACCGTAGTACCATTTGAATTTTTAATAAAATAAATATAAATAAGCACTGGTATGGACTGTTTTCTTTGGTCAATAAGCTTCTACTTCCTTTCACAATTATCTACTTCAGGTCTGAAGTATATCTCGTGCTGTAGCAGCGTTTTCCTTTTTGTTCCTATCAAATCATATACGTATGTTGGTGTGAAAAGCCTACTATTGCCAAACATTTCACTGTAATTATTTCCGGTATATTATATTCTTGTTATCGGTAACCCCGTATAACACTTGTATCAAACGTTCCTCTTTTAGGACAGTTATGAAAGATAAAATATATTGTTCTACTAGGGACAAACCTATTTAAACTCCTATAGTTGACGAATTGTAAACCTTACTTCTTGATATTAAGAGCATAAGGCATACATATTTCAAATATTATCAGGGAATTTATAAACACACACACACACACACACACACACACACACACACACACACACACACACACATGTCCCGGCGGAGCAAGTGCTTTTTGCGATTCAATGTTTATTGAAATTAAATTAGGCTATTGCCACTTATACAAATTTAATGTGTATATATATATATATATATATATATATATATATATATATATATATCAACAGAACTATAAATTTTATGTTCATCAATAATTGTTGAAAATAGATTAGGCTATTCGTAAGTACATATATACCTAAATATCGATAGCGTTGGACAAATATTATGTTTTTATTAAACTTTTAGGTACTTCAAACAAAGCACTGGCGCAATAAGAGCGAATATAGCATAGGTTATGTATAGATATTATCGAAGTATTTGAAATTTACTTCGTTAAGTTAGGCCGTCTTTTCAACCGCAATTTTTGTGGTTTTAAAACTTGTAGTCAAAACATATCCGTTATTTCCAGAATATTTTATTGATATTTTTCGTAGAAACTGGGTTCATAACATATTTTCCAGCTTAAAGTCCACGTTAAGCAAGGCTTAGCATAAAATATTAGTTAAATTCATTGTAATCAATTACAATACAAATTAAATTTAAAATGTTTGGTGTATCAATCCTACAGACAGGCATATACATATGTTGCTACAAGGTAGATATTTGTAAAAATGTTATTTACTATTTTGTACAATTTTGTACGTTCGGTACATAAATAAAAACGCAACGAGTCCTAGGTACAACGTCCTGTTTTGTGTTTAAGCGGTGACAAATTGGAAGGGGACTGAAATCAATTACTGTGTGTCTCCAAGCCAGCTCCCACGACAGCCAACCCTGGGAGAAAACAAACAATTAAAGCTTCTTTACAAACTGGTAGTCTCTCTTCTTCAAGTAGAGCAATTGTAAAACTTGAATTCATTACGGGCGCATTTGTAAACTTTAAAATTTGAAATAATATTAAGTTTGAAATATAACAAATGCATTCAAGCGAACATTACATGTTTCATAAAAACTTTGTTGACTTTTTATCTACATGGAACATTATTATGCTTTTGGACATTTGTCATAAATGTGACGACAAAAGTCCATTATGTGATGTGTACAGTGTAAATGCGTGTTTGTGCTATCGTTTCATACTATCAAATCCACAATTGAAACTAGTACAAATTATAAATGTAAATTATTATGTACTCGTATTACACATCTTCAGGTAATTATGCAGAACATATTTTACTGTTGACTATGAGAAGTGGTTAGTAACTGATAAACGTAAGCGGGCCGTAGAGTTGTAAGCTTGATCAGTACTGTCATTGTCCAGCACACAATAGCTAATGTGGTATCCCATCAGATATGCATTCACATGTCGCCAGAGTTGTAAGCTTGAACAGTACTGTCAGTGTCCAGCGCACAATAGCTAATGTGGTATCCCATCAGATATGCTTGCACATGTCGCCAGAGTTGTAAGCTTGAACAGTACTGTCAGTGTCCAGCGCACAATAGCTAATGTGGTATCCCATCAGATATGCTTGCACATGTCGCCAGAGTTGTAAGCTTGAAAAGTACTGTCAGTGTCCAGCGCACAATAGCTAATGTGGTATCCCATCAGATATGCTTGCACATGTCGCCAGAGTTGTAAGCTTGAAAAGTACTGTCAGTGTCCAGCGCACAATAGCTAATGTGGTATCCCATCAGATATGCTTGCACATGTCGCCAGAGTTGTAAGCTTGAACAGTACTGTCAGTGTCCAGCGCACAATAGCTAATGTGGTATCCCATGAGATATGCTTGCACATGTCGCCAGAGTTGTAAGCTTGAAAAGTACTGTCAGTGTCCAGCGCACAATAGCTAATGTGGTATCCCATGAGATATGCTTGCACATGTCGCCAGAGTTGTAAGCTTGAACAGTACTGTCAGTGTCCAGCGCACAATAGCTAATGTGGTATCCCATGAGATATGCTTGCACATGTCGCCAGAGTTGTAAGCTTGAAAAGTACTGTCAGTGTCCAGCGCACAATAGCTAATGTGGTATCCCATCAGATATGCTTGCACGTGTCACCAGAGTTGTAAGCTTGAACAGTACTGGAGTCCTGGAGCCCGGCTGCTCGACATCATACGTCCGGACCAAACGTCACCTGACCCTGGACCACGGTGTGAGGTGCTAATCGCCGGGCACCAATGACTTGGCTGTCGGCGAGCAGCGTAACATTTACCGCCACCTGGAGAACTACATCGTTCCAGACCGGCCGGCACCGAGCTTCTCCTCGCCACTCTGCCGCATCGACACGACCTGGACCTGGACCAACCCCGTACACGTGGAACCGTGCTCGTGAATGCCTTCGTGGAGGAAACTGGCCTGCCCGGCACAACGTCCGCTTATTGAAATTTTGATGAAGTCGGCCGAAGGTATTTCACGAGACACGGTCAACATCTCTCCATGCGGGGGAAACGGATGCTGGCAGGGATGATTGTCAGAGCTCTCGCTTCTTCTAGTCCAGAGACGCCGTCAAACGTCCCTCGAGAGCGCTCCGCGGCGATCGCATCTTCTCCGCTCGAGCCAGTGCCTACTGAGGTTGTTGGAGATTCGACTGGGACCCTACAGCCATCTCCAAATCTCCAGCGCCTCTCATACGCGGACACCGTGAGAGGACTAACCTAGTGATGGTCTCTCGATGGACGCTCTCCTGTCTCAAAAAAACTTGACAGTGCTGACCAGTGCGGAACCAACCTAGGGAGGACCTCGGATCCAACATCAAAAAATGCTCATATTTCTAATCTCAACATTCAAAATTCAAAAATTTCAAAATCACAAGCTTAAAGTAATTCACCAGAACGCTCAAGTAGCGACTAACAAGGTTTACGAATTGGCGCTTTTGTGTGAAGAGCTTAAACCTGATGTGCTGGTTGTCTCGGAGCATGTTTTTCAAGCCCGAATCAATCGATATCTTCAAAATTCAAAATTTCGAACTGGCAAACTATTTTTGTCGAAATAATTTTAAAGGGGGGTGGTGTGGCAATTTTTGTGAAAAAATCGTCAAAAATCGAATCTTTTAAAATTGACAGCAGTTTGGACTTGGATTTTGAGGCCGTAGGTAATCAAAGTCTCGTCAAACTCTTTTGGTAAATTAACGGTTATTGGACTTTACAGGTCTCCAAATGGCTGTGAACATTCTTTTTTTGAAAAAGTTTGAGCATCTCTTAAATCGTCTTTCTCAAAATTCAATGAATTTCGTATTAGTTGGTGATCTTAATATCAATGTAATGGACCACACACCAACCCCCTTACCCAGCGGCTTCGCGATGTTTTCTAAGATCTTTTAACTTAAAATTTTTCCGTGAATACACCGACACGAGTGACCGCGACGTCGAGTACTGCCATCGACAACGTCATTACCAACATTTCTGACACCACAGTCTCTGTTTTGAATACGGCGGTCTCTGACCATTTTTGCGCAGGAGATAGTGGTTCATGGATGCAAACTACAAACTCAAAATTCAAAATTTTACGAGTTTGTAATTTTCAAAACATTTGCCATCTGAACAAACTTTTAAAAAATGAATCTTGGAACTTTTTAAATAACTTTCAAAACGTCAATGACAATGTATCGGGCATTTAGTAATGCTTTCAATTACTATCTAGATGTTTGCGTGTCCTTTTAAAAAAACAAAAATCAATACCAAACCTCAGAAAATTTCATGGTTTGACCAAGGGCATTCTCATATCTCGAGAAAAACTAAAATTCTTTCACAAAATCTTTATTGAATCTGAAAATGAACGTTTTAAACAATTTTTAGAACATACCGGAGGATCTACAAGAAAGTCATACGAGCGGCTAAAGCCTATGACATCAATAGATCCTTGGGTGAATGTGAAAATTTTTCAAGGACAGCTTGGAAAATTATTAATGATTCTTCTCGAGATACTAGTAAGGACAAGGGTTCCAGATCATTTGTGATCAAAAGTTGATGACACAATTGTTGAAGATCAATTACTAGTGGCAAATGAATTCAATAAATATTTTTCTTCTGTTGCCTCAATGAATCCGTCATTCACGGAAACTCAATCTTGTGGAAGGCGTGGTTCCGGAGCCGGTTGCGTCCATGGCTCTGCCTCCTGTGTGGGGATGAGATAGCACGTGTCATACAGGGACTGAATTCGAAGAAAACAGGTGACGCAAATGGGATGTCAGTTTGGTTACTTAAACGGTGCCTCAGGCACTTATTAGGACCACTCACAAAACTGATAAATTCCTCATTCGAATCTGGAAACTTTTCCTTCTCTTTTGAAGACAGCCAAAGTCATTCCAATTTTCAAGAAGGACGATCCTTACATTCCAAGCATTATCGGCCCATATCAATTCTTCCGGTGTTCAGCAAAATTTTTGAAAAAATTTTCTATGTAAGACTTGAAAGCTTTCTAGAAAACAAGCGGATTCTGAATCCAGAGCAATTTGGATTTCAGAAAAAAACAAATCCACAATTGACGCTGTGAACAACCTTTTGGAAAATGTTGTCGATGGATTGGAACGGCGAGAACATGTGCTTAGCATATTTCTTGACCTGTCCAAGGCATTTGACTGTGTGCATCATGAGACACTGCTGCACCAGTTGGAGAAATGTGGCGTTCGGGGACTCCCCGCAGCTGTGGCTTGCTTCTTACCTAAGGGAGCGGGATCAGAGCGTGGAGATTTCGAACGTCACATCTAACAAAATCAAAATGCCTCATGGTGTCCCTCAGGGATCTATCCTTGGGCCTCTTTTATTCCTGATTTATGTCAGTAGATTGAACTCGGTGATCCAACATGGGAAACTAGTTCAATATGCTGATGACACGACTCTCTGTTTTAAAAAGCAAAACACTGCAAAGAACTGGGAAATCACAACGTTTGTTGAAGTGAATTCATGTATTCAATTTCTTTTCTGAAATGAACTTGAAAACAAATCAAACCAAATCAAATTTTGTACATTTCTGCATTCGGCAGAATACACGTTCGGATAGGCCCAGCTGTATTTGTAGATAATGTCCTTTTAGAGGAAACATACTCCTACAAAGTTTCTGGGAATGTTCCTTGACAGAGGGCTGACCTGGGACGACCATCGACCATATATGTGCTAGAGTTTCCGCAGTATATATGCCTTGCGCAACCTAGCAAAGTTATGTTCCCCCAAAGTTTTAAAAATGGCCTACTATGGCCTTATCCATCCACACTTTGCGTATGGAGTAAGACTTTGGGGAGGCTGTGCCAAAAATAGATTGGAACGAGTATTCAGACTTCAAAAAAAGGCTGTCAGAGTCATACAAAAGTTGAGTTTCAGAGAGTCGTGTAGGGAATCTTTTAGGGAGCTTGGATTTATGACTTTGCCCTGCCTCTACATTTTTGAGGTGATTACGTACTGCAGATCAAGGTGTACTCTGATTCGTGGCAGGGACGTTCACCAATATGAAACAAGAGGCAGGGACAACTATCGAACTCAGCATCACAGACTGGCGTTGTCGCAACATCTACCTCAAGAAGTTGGTGTCAAACTGATCAATAGGCTCCCTGAAAGTATAAAGAATTCCAACAATCAAAATCAATTTAAAAACTCGTCTAAGACGCCTACTGGTGTCTAGAGCGTTTTACTCTGTCGATGAATTCATGATGAGCCGCTGGGATTTATGAGAGCATAGGATCTGAGGTCAGTGAGAATGTGTTTGAGAGAATGTATGAAGATGTAAGTTTGAATGTGTGTGGTGAATGTATAAGGGTTGCTTATAACTATAATTATAAGGGGTTTCTTGACGATTGCGATGCAATGTTGAATTGTAAAGAAAATGCAATAAAAGATGATTTGATTTGATTTGACTGTCAGTGTCCAGCGCACAATAGCTAATGTGGTATCCCATCAGATATGCTTGCACGTGTCACCAGAGTTGTAAGCTTGAAAAGTACTGTCAGTGTCCAGCGCACAATAGCTAATGTGGTATCCCATCAGATATGCTTGCACATGTCGCCAGAGTTGTAAGCTTGAAAAGTACTGTCAGTGTCCAGCGCACAATAGCTAATGTGGTATCCCATCATATATGCTTGCACATGTCGCCAGAGTTGTAAGCTTGAAAAGTATTGTCAGTGACCAGCGCACAATAGCTAATGTGGTATCCCATCAGATATGCTTGCACATGTCACCAGAGTTGTAAGCTTGAACACTACTGCCAATGTCCAGCGCACAATAGCTAATGTGGTATCCCATGAGATATGCTTGCACATGTCGCCAGAGTTGTAAGCTTGAACAGTACTGTCAGTGTCCAGCGCACAATAGCTTATGTTGTATCCCATCAGATATGCTTGCACATGTCGCCAGAGTTGTAAGCTTGAACAGTACTGTCAGTGTCCAGCGCACAATAGCTTATGTGGTATCCCATCAGATATGCTTGCACATGTCGCCAGAGTGATTTCATTAAGCCCTTTCTGGAGGATATTCAATCCCTGAGGATGGAGAAGGTAAATCGGTTGTCTAAGCATACGGGTATTTCCAGGAAGGCAATTATGGATATTCGATGTATATTCCTCTCCCAGAACAGCTTTCAGCGGAATTTTAGGAGATCACTTCACAGGTTTTAAGTTGAAATCTTAGTAGGCGTTTAAAAATATTGAACTGACTAGGCATTAAGTAGTTAAATGTTTATGCATTCTATCTAATATTTAGAGTGATCTTGAATCATTGGAACACTTGGAATCGTCATTGAAACTCCTAGCTGTAAAAGAAGCAGTAACTCTGAGGAATCCACGTGTTATATATGGGCAGATAACATATAGCTTAGACTACCACGTGCTAGAAACTAGGGAGTCCCCTATTTATTGTAGCTAATGTAATTGTTACTAACTACTGTAACTGACGTTAGCGTCTACAAATACAGAATTAAATCAATTATAATACAATAAAAACAATTTTTAATGAAATATTTTTTTTTCATCAACTATGATGGTTATCATTACATACTCAGAAAAATCACCATTTTTAAAATTTAATTTGGTTTAGACAAGATAATATAGTTTTCAGAGACAAGGAAATTTGAATGCAATAAAAGGACAACATGGACTAAAATCCTCACAATGAAAATAAATATTCCATTTATTTTAATTGCCGTTCCAATTCTCTCACTGTGATAAAAAAACTCAATTTGTTACCAAAAGTAAGTGATAGTAGGTTACTTTAAAATCCTTTAAGGCTGAATACAGGGACATTTAAAACTATCGATATCCTTTAAAATATTCGAGTGATGTCATCGCGACATATAATTATCAGCCCAACTAAATAGTTTGTGCATATGTCCTAAGTTTTGAAAATTAATCAGCGATTAAACAAATTGTAAGTAAGTTCAATATAAGTTTGACATTTAAAATTTAAATAGTAATATTAATGAACCATATGAAGCAGCAAGGAGTTGAAAAATAACGCTAATGATGACGTGCGTCTGATATCTAATTAGGATCTCTAAATACAGCAGTGCTGGCTGCATTGTTCAGACCTTTTCATTCATCGAATTGCTGCGTACTTTGTTCTGCAAATTTCTTTAGAAAATTATATTTTGATTTTTACTGGTCATCTTTATTAAACAATCAACATTTAGCATATCTGTGTAAAACTGAAAATATAAAGCAATGTATTGTTTAATTTCAGAATTTAAATATTACACCTATTTACTTAATTGTTTGATATAATTATATTTTCTTTATTGTGGCCGTTTGTTGAAGACAAAACAGTTTATTTCTATCTTAAAGAGCATAAACTCGAACAGAAGTAGTAGCTACAAAACAATTTATTTAATGTTATTGTATGTAATATATATGCATAGTAAAACAACAAATGTACATTTTACAGGGTAATTACCGGGAAACGAATGTTTTTGACTTGTGTAGTATACAAGTAATACAAGTCGGCGACGGCCGGAAGTTGTTGCGTTGTGGAGGGGGAATGTGCAGTTTTAGTTGTAGCCGAGATGTGGAACCTTGAGCATCGTACGTTTGTCATGCGACGGTTTTACGCAAATGGTGAATCAGTCACTCGACTCAGCGAGACTTTCGTACACATTTTAACGTTGCACGGCATGGTACTATCTCTTATCGTAACACGATATTGCGTTGGATACATAATGTTAACACAACTCGATCTTTGCTTAAGAAAAAACCTCCTAGACCGGTAACGACAGCTACTACCCCTGAGACAGTTGAAAGAGTGCGCCTTGCAACAGCTCAGAGTCCTAGCCGCTCAATTCGGAAGCCGGCATCTGCTCTCGGACTTCGCCCATCCACAGTGAGGAATATTTTGGTCACACATCTTAAATTTCATCCTTTCAAGCTGGCAGTATGTCATCAATTGAGTCAAGCGGATAGGAGACAACGTGTATATTTTTGTAACACAATGAGCGAAATTTTGGAAGAAAATGACGAAGCAGTTATCCTTATGAATGATGAAACGCATTTCCACTTGGACGGAGCAGTCAATAAACAGAATTAACGATTTTGGTTTGCAGAAAATCCTCAAAACGTGAGAGACCTCTTCATAGCTTACGTGTTACTGTGTGGTATGCGGTTAGTGAAAAGGGGATCATTAGTCCTTATTTTTTTGAAGACAACGATGGCAGAGCAGTGACAGTGAATGCACAACGGTGTTGGAAGAACATCTCTTGCTAGAACTGCGCCGTCAAAGAATAGAGAGAGATACGTAATGTTTGGTTCCAGCAAGATGGGGCAACGGCCCATACGGCTCGCATTAGTATGGAATTCCTTCGGCAATCATTCCCTACAAGAGTGATCTCACGTTTTGGTGATGTCACTTGGCCTTCTCGCTCACCAGATCTTACAATTCCAGATTTATTTCTGTGGGGAGTTTTGAAATCTAGAGTATACATAAACAATCCACGAACAATAGAGGAACTTAAAGAAGTTATTCGCCAGGAAATCAATTCCTATCTCCAATCCTTCTAATCTCATACCTAGAGATATGTTAGCAAAATCCGTAGCACGTTTTAAAGAACGCCTTCAACACTGTATCCGAGCAAAATGCGGCCACCTTAGATATGTAATTTTCAAACGCTAAATTGTAAGTAATTATATTCTGAAATTTCATATTGTGTACACTGTTTTTCCACTCATAAATAAATTTTTCTTTTGAATTGCCTGAGTACTCACTATTTGAAAAACACGCGTTTCTCGTTAATTACCCTGTATAAGCGTTTAAAAAACGTCTGTGTGTTGTATATAATCATAATGAATCATATTTACATAGCTCTTACTAAAAATCGGATCAAATAAGTTAAGAGCAGTAACTCCCTGATGCTACTGGCAGTATCCAGGGATTTGTACGTGACCACCTTCGAGTGTCGAGCTATGTCTTGTTGAACGGTAGCCCAGCCACGCAGTAAGCTGGTTCAGACTCGACGAGTTAGTAGACGAGGTAGTGGATGCACAGTTTGACGGACAAGTCAGCAACACCCTGGTACTACTGGCAGTATCCTGGGAGTTGTACGGGACCACCTTCGAGTGTCGCGCTATGTCTTGTTGCAGGATGGCCCAGCCCCGCAGTAAGCTGGTTCAGACTCGACGAGTTAGTAGATGACTTAGTGGATGCACAGTTTGACGGACAAGTCAGCAACACCCTGGTACTACTGGCAGTATCCTGGGAGTTGTACGGGACCACCTTCGAGTGTCGAGCTATGTCTTGTTGCAGGATGGCCCAGCCCCGCAGTAAGCTGGTTCAGACTCGACGAGTTAGTAGACGACTTAGTGGATGCACAGTTTGACGGACAAGTCAGCAACACCCTGGTACTACTGGGAGTATCCAGGGAGTTGTACGGGACCACCTTCGAGTGTCGCGCTATGTCTTGTTGCAGGATGGCCCAGCCCCGCAGTAAGCTGGTTCAGACTCGACGAGTTAGTAGACGACTTAGTGGATGCACAGTTTGACGGACAAGTCAGCAACACTGTGGTGCTACTGGGAGTATCCAGGGAGTTGTACGGGACCACCTTCGAGTGTCGAGCTATGTCTTGTTGCAGGATGGCCCAGCCCCGCAGTAAGCTGGTTCAGACTCGACGAGTTAGTAGACGACGTAGTGGATGCACAGTTTGACGGACAAGTCAGCAACACCCTGGTGCTACTGGGAGTATCCAGAGAATTGTACGGTACCACCTTCGAGTGTCGAGCTATGACCTCATCTTCCTTCCCTCCACTGCGAGTTTCCGTCACGCTAGATATTTATTGTGAGTTGTATTTACTCTAGTTCACTTTACATTTTCATTTCTTTCACAGAATTTTCGTTCCTGATCAATGCCTTGAATTCATTATTGAAAGAAGACATCAGTTAATCACCAAATCTCAAAAATTGTGGAACATGTTTAAAAAAGCATATTCCACTCCACATATTTTTATGTAACAATGCTAGTCTACAATACCAGTTCCTTTATGCCCTCAATAAAACAATTTGGCTTTGGACCTCACAGTACCAAGATCTTTATTAATTATAATGGGAAACTAAACAGGATGACGCAGACCAGTCTTCCATAATGTGTAGCTGGAGAACTGTTTAGTGTTTAGCTATAAAACGACAGTCTCTATAAGGCGCACATGCGGAATCCATTAAAAATGCCCATTAAAGTCTATGTACAGGGTGATTGAATTTGAGGTTTTTAGTCGCAAAGTGTGTAAATCTAATCATGGGACAAATCATTCATCATTTTATACGTCTAGTTGAGAAGAACTTATTGGCGATAAAGAACTCACTTCACAAAACACTTAGTTATGGGAAGAAGGTTTGATTGAATTCTGTCTATCTGTGTTTTACATTGGTTTTAAGGGTAACCGTGATGGAAACGAAAAAAATATGACAATAAATACATTTTTAAACAAACTCAATAACCTCTGAGAATTGGAAACGTGTGAGATATTCTTATACAATTATTATAGCGAATTCATGAAGAGTTTTGTTATTATTAACCACTGACATGAAACCAAATTTAAACTATTTATGGACAAATATCATGAAGGAATAAAGTAGGTATTTACTGATTTGGGTTCTGAAACTTTTCCAAACGGTAAATTAGATATGTGCTCTAACACACTTATAGTTGTAATACATATTTTCATTGAACCTGTGTTTTATGTGTACTCGACGGAAATCTCCTAAAACAGTTTTTCAACAAATCTGTCTTTATTGTTACTTTAATTTTGTATCTCCCAGAATTTCCTAACTTCCAATAGGCTATGTCAAATAGTGTAAACGTTTATATTTATGTTTTTATACAAAAAACAACACTGATAATCTGAATTTCAATGACATCAATATAACATGTATGTGGAAAAAATAAATAGATAGGTTTGTCACGAAAATAAATAACATAAGTAGAGAAATACATTTCATGAAAACTAGTGAAATGACGATAGTTTCTGACGAAATTAATTTATATACCATACCAAGGTATAAAGCTGTTAGCTCACTGCAATGATAAATAAACCCTATTTAAAATTTTTTGTTTGTATAGGCTAGAATACACTTCAGAAAACAGTTTTATTAGCGATTTAGCTGAAATAATTAAAAAAATGCATAGTACTGTAGTATATATCGGGCACATAATTGTGAATATTCCTGAAAGTAAACCAATTGTTAATGATTGCCTAAATTTACCTAATAACCATGGTATCATGTCATTCCCATACACCCCTACTAGAATTACTATTACGTCTGAAACTTGAATAGGTCACATTTTTATTTAGAAGCAAATTCACAAATTCTTCAAAAGTTCAGTTTTCTGTCATGGTATCACACACATTGCTTTTAACAATGTGTATAACCAATCACCAAATATACATATTTTAACTAACAAGCCAAATAATGATATTTTTAAATTTTATTCTAATTTAGATAAAGAGAATTGGGAAGTTGTTGTTTGGGACTTAGTCCACACTGATAGTAATGTAAATATTTATTATTGTAAATTTAATGATATTCTGTGTACGATTGTAACTTTCAGTTGTAAAAAAGGGGGCAGGGTAAATAAATTACAGAAATCTAAATTATTGAGCCCATATATGAATTTTCATATTTGGAATGGAAAGAAGCTTTACAATATTATCAAACGAAGATTGCATAACACAGCATTTAAAAGTTATTTCAGTAAGTTTTGTAACGATTTGAATCAGAAAATTATTTTTGTAAAAAAACAATATTATTCTAAATGATTATTAGACTGTAACATAGACGTATCTCGGCAGTAGAAAATAATAAATAGTTTGACAGGTCAAGTCTTAGACAAAAGTAATTGCGTTATCGCGGAGGAGATAAATGACTATCTTATCTAATTACAGTCTGACCGTCCTAGTACAGTCCCGACTACCAAAATAATAAATAGTTTGACAGGTCAAGTCTCAGACAAAAGTAATTGCGTTATCGCGGAGGAGATAAATGACTATCTTATCTAATTACAGTCTGACCGTCCTAGTACAGTCCCGACTACAAACATATTTTCAATACGCACTTCCCAACAATATTTTTTATTACGGCAACAACAGAGGACGAAATAAAGTCTGTTGTAAGAAGTCTAAAAAATTATAAAATATCCTGGATATAATAATATTTCTGCAAAACTGTTAAAATTGATTGTTGATGATTTGGCGCCTGTACTTACGTTTAATAACAGTTTTAGTCATGTATTTAAAAAAAGCCTGAATGTGATTTCATTTGTACCAATTATTGTACCACATATGTAAATTGAAATGATTTTAGACTACGCTAGGTGAATAAATTTATATTTTTCGCCATTCTTTTTAGGGACCAAAGTTTTTAAATTGTTCAATTATACATGAAAAATATTACGAATTTTTAAAATCGGGTGAAAATTAATTACTTGGCTTTGCAGCAAGACATTGGATATTTAAACACCGTGATGTCGTTCGGTGCAGGGTACTGTTGTAGAGTTTTATGGCCTTTGTATATTTTATATTTTGCTTCATATCTTTGTCTATTGGTATGTATTGCAATTTATTTTAATTTACTGTTATTTATATTTGTGGTGTATATTTATTTATTGTGTATAATATATTTTCTTAATTGTAATAAGACGTAAAGATTTTTAGCAGATACCCAAATGGCGGCTTAAAGTCATCTAAGGTGCTAGACTCTCATAAATGTAATTTATATTTTGTTTCAATTTACTAACAGGCCACACTTCTTGAAAAAGTGACCAGTCAATGTCAAATATGATGCTTATTATAATTTTGTTTATAATTAAATTATTCATTATTCATTTATTGATTTTTGTCATAAAATGAAATTGCTACAAAAGGGTAACACATAACATGCGTTGGAGAAGTTATTCCGGATAATTTGGTCGGATATTCCGACACTAACTGAATGTGATATGCCAATACCGTCTGAGCTGAGCAGCTGTATCGAATAATAAACAGGATCCCAGCTGCATTCGATCTGTACGCCACCATTGGATTATACTGAAACTTTCTGTGGTGATTAGATCTTTACTTTTAGTTTAATGTAACGTTTAAGATGCATTCCATACATTGTATTTAACGTATGTGCAATTCGGCTTATGATCATATACTTCAATACCGGCCTGTAAATACTATTGTCATTTATAACTTATTCAGAAAAAGCGCAATATTATCTATTATATAAATATAATAAGTAAAACGTTATTTATAAACTGTAAACATAGTTTGTTATAGTTATTGATGTATTCATACTGAATTTTTTCATGATTCTTTTGATATCTCGTAAGATCTTAAGATGGAATTCAAACTAAGTTCATATGCACACATATGAGTGAACCCTAATTGCTAAATTATTGCAAGAAACCTGAAGCATAATTTAACATGCCCTGACCTAGTTTTTATCGCTATTAATTTTCCTCAAATAACAAATAACTTTGGGAACTCGTAAAAATATATCAATTAAATCCCTCACTACATAATTTAATGATTCACAATAGTGGGATTTCACAATTATGTGAAGGTTAAAGACTCACTAAACGTTGGGGCAGAGTGAGAAACTCACTTCGTTCTACAGCGGATAACGTCATGGTCTGGATAACGGCTTAGGAGCATTAGGATGCACCAATATTTACCATTTCCAATCAGTATATTGTCTATATTGGTTATTTTATTTCTCACCGAATATCAATCGTCCACGTTAACACAATTTAAAAGCATCGTATATTCAATATAAATGTATAAACGAACATTAATAGAAACAGAAATCAGTTTAAGTTGTTTATTAGTGGGAAATACTCTACTAAATGCTCTGTCTACTAAACTAAATATTAAAACTAACATTTCCGTGTACACTTTTTCAAACATCAGCAGACACAAACCGAATTTAAGTTTACAAAACCATGGACGTAAACAGAATCTCTATTGACTTTCATGTATTAGGAAGTATTCCCTGTTTTAAGGGTACAACCATATATATATATATATATATATATATATATATATAAGTAGATAATAATATGGGGTTCCTGGCGCACTTTCGGAGCCGACCGAAAAGCAATGTAAAATACTGTTCAATGTACCATAAAGGAAGCTGAGAAATAACACAGCAAATCTCAATGAAAAATTAACCGAATCTACAGTCGTTCGTCTCCAAAAGCGATCGGTACATTACTATCTACTCTGAGGAATGAAAAATTAACCAAATCTATAGCTGTTTGCTTCTACTTTCTTAAGCTGTGCTTTGTAAAATGTTGTCAAATCTGCTACGAATAAAGGATTTATCTTAATAAAGTTTAATCAATTTAAAACATTTTTACTAAAAACATACTGTACTTTAATAAAAACACTTTTCTACTAAATAAACAACATGAACTCACCAAGCTCTCTTCAGTTTCTAGCATTTCAAAAACTTATAAAGAAAGACAATTTTAACGAGTTCAACGAATTACCAAAACATTTTAAAGAACAGTTGATACTTTCCTTAAATGATACAGAATTCAAAGAACTTGTAAAGTCTTTTGCAGAAAAAACGTCTAATGGAGTGTTTTACTATCGGCAAAAAACTAAAAAAGTAAGGGATTACATATTTAATATAATTACGAAAGATATTGAAAAGAAAGTAAAAAATAAACAAACAGAGAGTTTTCATCGTTTTTTTATTACATTTTTCCCATATTATACGTTCTTTCAAGATAATCAAGACTTAATTGATGAATTTCTTAGGAATTTTTGTGAGTATCAAGATTTATCAACACAATTCATTAAAGAGCATTATAGAATTTTTCTTATAGAATATAGCCACATTTTGTGTGAAACAAAAGGTATTACTGTAGATAATATTCCATGTGATTCCTATGAAGAAAGACACCAACTATGGTTATCAAAACAGTACTATGACGTGGGGAGGGACTGCAAGTTTTAGAGTTAAGACTTTATTCTACAAAGTTAATTGTTATAATTTCTTTATCTTTAATAGTCTTCTTTCCAGTAACAATCAAGTGTAATTTTTCATTTTTGTTTAATTCTTTAATCTTTTTCTCATCCAAAACAGTCAAAAATCTGTTCGGCAAGTGTACTTTACAATCTTCCAACTCGGCAATTATTGTAAACCCGAATTTATCTTTCATTTTCTCCAAATTCAAGATTCTATGTTTCTTCCTTTCTTCCAATTCATTTAACTTCTTATACTCTTTAAACTTACATTCTCCAATATCATTTAACTCTTTCAAGAACTCCATTTAAATAGAAAAAATTTAAAGACGGAAAAAATGAAATTTGCTAACAATCACTCGAGAAGTCGAGGGAATTGCCAACATCTTCATTGTTTGACGAGGTTCTTCATTTACTTTCTCCAAATGTAATATAAAATCATCTAGGATTTCTGGCTTAAAATCGTAGACAAATTCAACATCCAGATAATGAAAAAATACAGGTAATATCTTTTCATAATAAACGTGTGTATCGATACCTACAAACCTAATGTATTCTTTGAAAAGGAAAATAATTTTGTCAACGGTTCCAAGAGATAAGTAAAAATTTTTATTCTGTTTTCTAAATTCTGTAACAAATTTTGTTTGTTTTTCACCTCCGTATTGTAATTTTGTAAGCAGATTATTCAAATGTGTTAGTTTATTTCGAAATTTCCTAGGTTTAGGTCTTTCGTACAAAATTAAATTACAATCTCTACAAACTAAATATTTTTTATCAATAATTTCTCCTCTATTATAACACTTGTAACAGTTGGCATTATACTCTTCCATTTAAACAAAAAGATTTTTTTATAAATGGAGATTATGGAACTAAGTCTGCCGAGATATAAATTTTTCAGCGCAAATGTTTGTGTTTACATTTCTACAACAGAGATAAATAGAAATAATTTCATTCTATTGTACAACTATTTAGGATATTATGTGTACGATTATAAAGATTATTACGGGAGAAATCGGGATTTTTCAGTGGCGAAAGAGTATATTTTTGAAATATTAGAAGGAATGAAAGAGAATAATATGAACATCATTAACTACTGAATTTCTCTAATATCGTTCTTAATCACATCATAGGCTAAAAATTTCTCAGAGACAACAACAACATAACAAATCGCGTTTGTAACTAGCTTTTTGAAAATCCATATTGATAATTATATCGTTCTTTGAACCAGAAATATTTGTCAAACTCTTTGTTGTATCAATGACATAAATAGGTCTATTCGCTAAAAATTCTTTAGGATTGTAATACATTTCCTTATTATTACAGTAAACTTTCTTAAAATCTTGATACATCTGATACATGATTCTGAAAAGACCTCCGGAAATGTTTAAATTTTGTAATTCATCTGGATAATAAGAACCGTTCAATTTTACTCTGATATTTTTTACATCCAAACTATCAAACTTTGAAGGATTTTTTTCTTGATTATTCTGTCTATCTGTTTGAAAACCGATGATAACGAACTTGGGATTGAAGATATTTCTATAAATATTTGTGATATCGAACGAATAAGTTGTTCCGGAAATACCTTTTTGTTCAATACATTGCCAATCTAGAAAATTAAACATAATGTTTTGACTTTTTGTAATTTCATCAATCAACCTTATTTTACTCGTGATTTTATAATCAATCATTGGAACTCTAATAAAAAAATCTGTAATTGTTATTTTTCCATCAACAGGCATAACATTTCCAGTTGCAGTCTTCAGAATCACATCATCGTCTTCTGCTCTTATAAAACTTAGATAAAATCCTCCTTTATAGATCGGAATAGTAACATTTTCAAAAAATCCTAATCCAAAATGAGATAAATTTCCAGCTGCTTCAAAAACACCAAATTTAAAATCTGATTCAAAGCCATTAGAAGTTTGAGAAATAACATCACTTTTTGAATACGAAATAGTTCCTTTAATTGTGCTTAATTGGCCACAGTTTTCGACTTCTTCTATCAATTTATTGTGTTTTCTTACTTCAATCTTAGAAAATAAAAACGGTATAAAATTATCGATTAATCTAACATTATCAGTTCCAAGATATGCTTGACCATCTTGTTTTGTTAAAGTTCCAGAAATATAAAACTGGAAGTTAGACGAGCAAAAGTTATCTCCAAAATCAATATTAAACTCAGTTCTTTTATTTGGTTCATTGAAATGTTGTTTACTAATTGGATAGAAATTTTTAAACTCCGCCCTTTCAATATCACTAGCATATTTTCTATAGTCCGCCATTTAATAAGAGAAAATTTAGAAATTTTAAACATCATGTATCATTTTTTCATCGATCTAATGTACGTTTTTATAAGAAAAGATATAAATTTTAGTAAAATAATTAAAAAGATTAGAGTCATTTTTAATGATCTACTTCGTCATATTCAGGATTATCTTCCTTAAATTTTGCAATTTCGGCCACATATTTCAATAAAATCTGCACAGGATAGTAACCGCTATCTATAATATTGTTCCAATCAACTGTATCTTTATTTTCATCCAAAAATTTTATACTCAAGTGTTGATAGAGACAAAGAACAGACATATGATCTTTTAATTGATAATTTATATTTTCTTGAATGAACTCTGGGGACAGAGTTTGATATTTTGCAATGTTATACCAATTCAATTTGTTTACGTATAATCTCATCATATCTTCGGATAATTCATATTTTTGAGAAATGTCATCCCAATGTTCTTTTTTCAAATCTCTTTCGTGTTGCATGATAAAAAGATCGAAAGCACTGTAATGTCCCGCCATCTCTATTTATTAGGAAAAAATTTCAAAATCAAGTTTTTATAAATTGACTCTTTTTTGAGTTACATTCAGCACATTTTCCCGAAATTCTTTTAACTCCGTTAATGTTTGCATAGTATTTTATATCATTTGTTGCAGTTTTTTCTTTACATCTCACACAATATATGAGCGCCATTTATATAAGGAAAATTAGTCATCATAGCCGCCTAATCCATTAAATCTGTTATCAATATTTTCAAAAGTTTTATTAACATCTTCTTTAAATTTATTAAAGTTTTCTTCTAGTTTATTTACTTTATCGAGATATAAAGAGTATCAATCATCTATTCTTTTAAGTAATTCATTATTATGTGTTACTTTCTCATTGAAACGTGTACCAAAATTTTCAAAAAAGTTTATTTTCTCATTGAAACGTGTATCAAAATTTTCCAGAATTTTGTTAATTACTTCACCAACTAATACATTAACATCATTTTTATATGTATTAAAGTTTTCTTATAGTTTATTTACTTTATCAAGTAATTCACCAACATCGTCTACTGATCTTTTACTTCTTTCATCGAGTTTTTCATAGACTTCTGTTGTCAAATCTTTAACATACTGTTTATGATTCTCATAATTTTGTTTTAGTTCATTAAACATTTTAATAGGATCTTCTAATTGAATCATTACAACAACATCAAATGGATTAATTCCTTTACTAACACCGCTAATTCTTTTTCCTTTAAAATCTAAGGCATTTTTAACATTCGGATCATGTAAATCAACAATATCGATGTTTTCTGATAATTTTAGAGGTTTTAAAATTTGTTCTTTAACAACAACATCATGTTTGTCAATACCAGGTCGAACACCGACAATTCTTTTTTTATTAGCCAAACTAACATAATTCTTTTCAACTTTGATTGCTTCAGTAATTTTATCAGCTTTTTCGATATGAGACATTAAATTGGTAAATAATTTTTTTACACCATCATCAACTTCTTTTTCCAATGTTTTTATTTTATCAGCAACTTCATTTGAACTCATGAAATTTGCAAGTTTGTTATCATATTCTGCTTTAAAATCTTCAATCTCGACAGCAAACATATCTGAATCTGGAAGGTTTTGTAATAAATTTTCTAACTTGTTATCAAACTCATTTCTCAAACTATCAAAATTCAAACTATTATCTACATTTTGAATAATTTGTGTTCCAAATACGTCAAAAATATTTTGTGAATCCATATTTATTAAGTAATAATTTGTTAACAACTTCTTTAAAATCTTTACCAGTACTCAGTTCATTCAAAACAAAAACACATAAATGACCACAAATTGGGGGATCTTTATAGTCTTGAATCTGAGAATCATTGTAGTAGACGCTTGATTTTTTCAAATATTTAATCAATTCTATAGGTGGTTTGTCCTCAATTCTTCCATACGAATCAAAATAACATGCATTCTTATCATTTTTATAATAACAAATCCAATGCGTTCCACTTCCCATAATCGAGTCTAAATTCACAATTCCACATTCAAATTTCTTAACTTTTTCAGGTAATGTATCTCTCATGAAGATTCCTCTAAAATGTTTAAATATTTTTGCAGATTTCTTCCAATTCCCCGAATGTTAAAGGTTTAAATTTTTTTTCAATGTTTGATTTCACGTAATTCAAAGTTTTTTCATCTAATCCAGATCCTGTAACATCTTCCAACTCTTTATCTAACCAATTTAAAATGTTTCGAACAATAGGAATCACATCTTTTTTAACGATTGGAGCAGCTTTACGAACATAAGGAACAACATTTTTAACAACTGGAATATTTTCTCCAAAATCTAATAAATCTTTCAAAAGTCCACCATTTTTAAGTTCTTTCAACTGATTATAAGAAAATTCTATTCTGGTTCCTTTATTGTTTTTCTTATGTTTTTCGAGTTTATTGTATTGTCTATTTGTTAAAAATATCTTATCTTCGCCATTTTTTAGTTGATCTATTTTAAATTGAATACTAACGGGTATTTTCTTCTTAAAAGCGGATTTTATTTTTTCTTTCTGATTTTTGCTGAAGTTTACGTTCACCTCCATTTATATAGTTAAAATTTCAAGTTCTCTTCGATTCCCATTCCTAGTTTTCTCTTCAAAAACATTGCTCCAGCTGTTGGAAGCGCAACAAATCTTTCACCTAAACTAGCATCTTTTGATAAAAAATCTATCCATTGCTTTATCTTGCAAAACTTTATCTGCGATATGTCTGGAATTTGTGTCTCTATGTTTTGCATAAAAAATATCGTGTTCCATAGCAGCTTGATCTAATTTATTTATACCAGGATCTCCTCTTTTTAGTCTTTTTTCGAGTTTTGTGCCAGGCCCCAGATACTGATAAGTTGGTACATGTAATTCAAAAGGTAAATTGTTGATAAAATCATTCAAAAGTCCAATACCCTCAATCATAGATGAACTTATTGCCGGCAAAACTCGTTTTAAATATTTAATTCCATCAGGTTTTTCAATCATTTCGTCAAGTTTGTTCGAAATAAAATCTTTAATCGCTTTCTTTTCGTTCAAAAAATTGTTGTTTCCAGCCTTTTCTTGAGCATAAATATAATTAATATTTCCATCGAGTTTTGTCAAATCGTCGATATATCTGTATTCAATCTTATTATCACTGTATTTTCTCACACCTGATCCTTCGATTCTTTTTTCCCAAATTAGTTTAATCAAATTGAGATATTTTTTACCTTTACTTGACTTTGGTTTCTTAGTTGATGGATCATTATTTTTGTAAATTGAATCAGATTTCCATAAAATTTCAGTATACTTTTTCAAGTCTTCTTCAGAATATAAACCGTCTTTTGGAACATCAGTGCCTGTTAATAATCTCCATAAACCTTGAGTTCCTTCATATGTTTTTTTCATTAATAATGATATCATTATGCTCAAAATTCACGGGCAAATTTCCAATCATAAAACTTTTCTTTTTTCTGTCCCAATACAAACCAAATTTATCATCCTTTGCTCTAGGAAGAAATTTTTTACCAATTTCACCAATTATTATATCCGTTGTTCCAGGACTTATTGGTTCAACTATGGTAGAGTCTTCAATGATTCGAGGTCTAAATGGTGTTGAAGATGGTAATTTTGGCAATTCAAACTCAGATTCTGGTATCGAAATATCAGCAAATTGTCGTACAACTGGAACCAAATTCATCAAATTTTGATTATCGCTTAAAACATTTTCAATTTTGCCCTCAACATTTTTTATTGCAGATGTTACAGGTTGATTAATTTTTTGAATAAATTCTTGTTCTTTATCATCAATTCGAATCTGTTCTTTAAATTCTTTGATTAATTTCTTTTCTATTTGATCAAGTTTTTTTGCTTCTTCTGAAGTTACGTTCGCCATTTATTTAGGAAAATTTTGAAACGTAGAACGTGAACGTGGAACGTGAACACGAAACGTGAACACGGAACGTAAAACGTGAACGTGGAACGTGAAACACGAACGTGAAACACGAACGTGAAACACGAACGTGAAACACGAACGTAAAACACGAACGTGAAACACGAACGTGAAACGTAAACATGAACGTGAAACGTAAACACGAACGTGAAACATGAACGTGAACGTGGAACGTGAACGTGGAACGTGAACAGATTTACCGTTTTTCTGTTATTTTCATAATGTAAATCAAAATTAAAGATAATATAAAAATAATTGTAACAAATATTTTATCAAGTAGATTTGTCAGACCACTGAGCAGCATTAATATTAGAAAATTTATTCAGATATTTACCATTTTTAGGCTTCAAAGTTAGATTAATAGTTAAAAATCCGTAGTCTTCCTTCCAAATTTTATCACATAACTCAATAAAGTGGTTAAAACTCATATCAGATCCCACATAATTGTTATAAATCTTTCTCGAATAGTGATCATCTTGCTTAAAAATACACAACATATTCAGGTTATTTCTTATAACTTGTTTATCAACCTTTGAAAAGCATTGGGAAAGATAGATACAAGAGATATTTTTGTGACGGGACATTACGAAATATTCCTTAATAACGTCTTGATTTTCCAAAATACAATCATCAAAAACGATTAAAGAATTCGGTTTACATTCGCTTAATGGAACTATGTCCTCGGAAGCATTATAAAAATGTGATATTTTTTTGTTTAAGTTTTTCTCAATATTTTCAAATCTTTCTTGTAATTTTTTATAGGCGTCTTGTTCTAAAGATTTACTAAAAACATACAAATTGGAATAAGGAATCAACCTATTGTAGATAAAATTCAATAATAAAGTTGTTTTTCCACATCCACTTGAACCAACAATTAACAATCTGATTGGTTGATCTTTCTTATTTTCTTCAAACGTTTGAAGTTTTATCTGATCTTTTTGCTTTAAAAATTTCTCCATTTAAATAGAAGATTTTCATCTTGAAGTAACGCTTGCGAAAATGAAGCTGTTCAAGTTGACTTCAGAAAGCTCTAAATTAGTTTTAAACTTGGAACATCCTATACACTTAGAGGAAGAATCAAATTATTTTATCGGTTTAAGCGGTTTTTATTCTGACAATTTTGTAATAAATATTAGTGAAAGTTCTCCTTATTGTATAGGATTTAGTGAGAAGAACATAACAAAATATTATGGTTTAAACAAAGGATATTATACTTTCGATCAAATTAAAAATTCCCTTAAAAATTATCTGAAAACATTCAAACAATCAGATAAATCTTTAAACTTTGACGAAAACAAGTTTGAAATGCAAAAAAATTATCTCTCTAATAAAATTCAAATAAAATCACCAGTAAGAATAATGTTTTCAGCAATTATTGTAGATTTGTTAGGGTTTGTTCAAGAAACTATTGAGCCAAATCAGGTATATTTAGGAAATAAAACGCCAAAATTTAGACCGTTCGATGTAATTGAAGTGCACTGCAATCTCGTTGAACCTAGTTTTGAAAATCATACCGAACATTTACACAAAGAATCTGAAATTTTGTACACTTTTTTCCCAAATGTTGCTTATGGATCAAAAATCAGTGAAAAACCGAATGAAATCGATTATATTCCAATTAGAAAAAATATTAAAAGAATTCAAAAAATCGTTCTAACTATACAAGACTCTGAGGGAAATTTATTAAATAATGAGAGTAAAACAACAATATATTTAAGATTGTCTAAAGAATGATGAATCAAGGGGAGCTATTGAATAGCTTACCTTCAAATTTTCAAGAAAACAACTTTTGAATGTATAAATTACAGGAGTCTATCCCATAGACCCCTTAACAATCTTCATCCTGACCCTGTTTTTATCAATGAATCTAGACTTTATACTGAAATAAAAATTACTAGTTAAATTTCTTTTCTATCTAAATGGAGTCAGTTGTAGACCTACTCAACAATCAACTTACATTCAATAATAAAGACATTTGCACGATTGTTGACGAAAATAATGAAATTTGGTTTAAGGCTAAAGATGTTGCAGAAATTTTACAATATGAAAATACTAGACAAGCTATCATAAATAATATTGATAATGACGAGAAAATAGCCTTTAAATATATAAATTACAAGAGTCTATGCCATAGACCCTTTCAAAATCTTCATCCTGACACTATTTTCATTAATGAATCTGGATTTTATTCTTTAATACTAAGATCTAATAAATTAGAAGCAAAAACCTTTCAAAAGTGGGTTACAAAAGAGGTTTTACCCTCCATTAGAAAATTTGGTGAGTACAAACTTGAAAACAAGATTAAATATTTAGAGGACGAAGTTAAACACTTGCAAATTAAAGTTGAAATGAAATCATTGAAAATAGAGAATCAAGAATTGCGAATGGAATTAATGAAGAGAGATATGGTATGTAAAGATTTTGATAAGAAAAAACACCATGTTTTTGTGTTAATTAAGAAGAATCACATGTGGGAATGGCCTTATTACGTTATCAGAGCTCAGAAACGAGAAATACCAAACCGATTAAAACATCTAAAAATAAATTATCCTGAATTAGATATTTTGTTCATTGATGACGAACCAAATTCTATCAATCTGTATAACCAAATGAAAGAATCTTTGAATATTTTATACAACGGAAATCATTTTACTACAAATATGGCAGAATCTCGACTGATTTATAGAATATCTAAATTACACGATGAAAATGTTTCTAAATTTTACTAAAAACTCTCGATTTATTATATTTTGTTTGTAAATGTTTAGCATAACTAGGTAACCATTGTAAAATCTTTTTTTCATATTCACAAGGCATTTCGTTTTTATAACTTTCGCTGAAAATTTTTTTAGCACAATCTTTGCAAAAAGCATCTTTTCTATCTTTACTATACTGCCAGTTATTAAATTCAGAAATATTTTTAATTTCTTTACAAAAGTAACAATTTTTTTCTTCTAAAGTTAATTTGTCCATTTTAACGTATAATTCCTTACAATAACAGTCTTTTCTATTCTTTTCCTTATAAAATTCTTGACACTTTGTACATTTCTTTTGAGACTCCATTTATATAGAAAAAATTATTACACGATGAAAATGTTAAACTCTCGACTTATGATATTTGGTTTGTAAATGTTTAGCATAACTAGGTAACCATTGAAGAGTTCTTCCACATTCGCAATGAGTCGGTTTATTTTGGCTTTCTCGGAAATTTCTTCTAGCACAATCCTTACAAAAAGCTTGTTTTTTATCTTTACTATAATGCCAGTTGTGAAATTCTGAAATATTCTTAATTTCTTTACAAATGCAACATTCTTTCTCTTCTAAAGTGAATTTTTCTATTTTTTCGTATAATTCTCTCTCATATTTACTACGACAATCCTTACACATAGACCCTAATCCTTCTTTTTTATTCTTATTTTTATAAAAAGCTTCAAAATCCTTAAATTCTTGACACTTTGTACATTTCTTTTGAGACTCCATTTATATAGAAAAAATCATAGCTTTGACTTTCTCAATTCATATTCATAAAACTTTCCGGTTATTTCTTCATTATTTAAATCTTTTATACTATAAGTTACAGGATCTGTGTTATTAATTTGATAAATCACAAAGATTTCTCTTGACCAATTGTTCTTATATTTGTTCGAAAATGTTTGTTTTTTACTAACAATTCTTACATGATCATTGACTTTAAATTTAGTTTTTCGTGTGAATTTCTGGTGGAATATACTTGAAAACGGTCTCTAATAACTCCTTTTCTGCATCTTTATCTACGTCTTTCGGTTTCATTTTTATTGTGCTGTGAACTGTATCGTTATAATTGTTTACGATTTTTTGAAGAATATCGATCCATTTAAAGTTTTTATTAATCTCAAAAAGAACCTTCATTCTTTCATTTTGAGTTCTGTTATATCTCTCTACAATACTTGATTTCTCTTCGTTTTCAGTATGATAAATCTTAATGTTGTATTTTCTCAAAACTTCGTTAAATTCTTTATTTTTAAACTCTAAACCCTTATCTGTATGAAGTAGATTTGGTGGTTTGTGATTGATCTTTATCGCGTCTTTTACTATATCTTCGAAGGCTTTTGAAACATCTTTACCGTTTTTTCTTTTGATAGCTCTTGACCAAGCATATTTTGAGAAAGTATCAATAACATTTAACATATACTTGAATCCATCATTTTGATCCGAATAGTTAGACATTATTACTAAATCTGCTGCCCATAAATCGTCAATTCCTAAAGTTATAATTTTTCTCCTTTTAAACTTCTTTCGTACTGGTGCATGAATTTCTCTAGCTTCAATCTCTATTTCTTCTTTATTCTTCAATTCTTTCTTTACTTGTTTTTCATAAGGATTCTTTATAAATTTACTCTTATTTGTCTTACATTTTGAACATTTTGCTGCAATTCTATACAATCCGTTTTGAGTTTGAACAATCTTAGAATCTATATTTTTCGTTTTCTTTTTACACTTGTGACAGTGAATTAAATCATCTTCCATTTACATATCAAAGTTTCCAAGTTTATTTAATTCATCTAAAATATCTGTTTTATATCCATACGGTACTGTATCGATCTTATTTTCTAGGACAATTCTCTTATCATCTTTAGCGTTCAGTGCCGGCTTGTTTATGGTAACTGTGTACAACTCATGTTTATAGCTTTTGATTACTGTCATCTCCCTAAATTCTTCTTTATCTTCGAACAAACATCTCTTCAAGTTTTCGATATTTATTGTTTTATTTACAACGCTTCTCTTAATTCCTTTACACCTAACTGGGTTTTTATCTAGATATTTGTACGAGTACATCTTAGACCTTAAACCACAAAATTCTTCTAAAACTTCGCTATTTAACTCATCTTTGAATTTCCCTATTACCTTCTTATTTCTAGTAGTGAAACATTCGTGATCTTTTGGATAATCACTTGTATCAAAGTCATCTATATTTTCTTTAATAATTTTAAAAGGATCTCGTTTCAATTCTAGGAAATAACTGTCTGTATCCATGTAACACAGATTCAAATCTGGGTCAAACTTCTTTAATTTATCGTAATAAAACTCATACATTAACAATTTTGATAGGTCAAGAACTGAAAATCCTATGTAGATCGGTTTGTTAAATTTAACCTTTTGTTTGAACATGTGACTCGCTATACAGTTGTCGTCAAAGATACTAAAGCACTTGAAATTTGTTTTCTTAGCTTGTTTCATTGAAAATTCTTCATTTCCTAGTCTAATATCACATCTATTTCGCACATTTTCCATACTTTTTCCAAAAACTGAGTTGTTCATCAGCTTATAAAAATCCTTCTCAAAGTCACTTGTAGCTTTGGTCCTCATATTAGTATTAAAATCAATGTACTCTTTCATAAAAGGCTTCTGATCAAATGCAATAACTCTATTCACATGTTTCAAAATCATACCTTGTTCCAAATAGAACTTCAAATTTCTCGAATGAACAACGTATTCAGTTTTATCCAGTAGAGTTGTGCAAAGTTTGTTTTTAAAATGTTCTGGAGCAAGAGGTAAATCCTTGTGATGTTCGTGTAAATTCGTTGGATATCCAAGATCAACTTCGAGAATATAGCCATAATCTTCGTCGCCAGTGAGTTCCAAAATTGTTTCTTTCCATTCTGCAGTTGTGTAAGTTTTTGGATCCATCCACTTGATATCACTAAACGGCAGTTTTTGCATTAGGCCATACCCATAAAGGTTATTAGCACCAACGTATAACAAATAGTTTTCGGGCTTTGTCTTATCGAAATCTTTCAAATATTTGTTATTTGCTTTCACATATCGCTTAATACACTGAGAAATGCCCCCGCGAATGCCTTTTTCAATCATCAAATACATATTATAATCGTTAATTAGCTGAAGCTCAATTTTCGTTAATTTTAACATTGCGTCCCATGCGAGACTGGGAGCTGTTAGATAGTGTGCCGGATCGAGTTTATAACAATTAAGGCAAATGTTTCTGAAATTTTCGAATATATCAGCAAGCAATAAAACATCTTGGATATTGTACAAATCAGAGTAATTTCCAAGATTTTTCTCTTTTAATTTGTTCCAAACGCTCAAGTAGTGTTGATAATCTTTCTCAGATATGCTCTCGTCTGTCAAAAGTGAATAGAAATCTTGAATTTTCAGCTCTTCTTTGTAATCAAGTTTTTCAATATTATCGATAAATTCGTAAGGAAATATGCCTTTTCCAGATAGAATTTTAATGATTTCTTCTTCGTCATTTGGTTGTCTTTCTAGAATTGCGTTCAGACCATCTTGTATAAAATGATTTGTATGTTTGAAGTCTTCTTTCTTGAGGTTTTTAGCTAACTTTTCAATAGACGAGGCCATGAATCTAAATGTGTCTACGAAAGAGAACTTTATAAATTTTCTAGGTTTATCATTGTCAAACTCATAGCCATATCCAGAATTTACAGAATAATTTATATATTTTTCGTCTGTGTTTGCAATCAAATCAACATTTCCATATTGTTTAGCCAATTCTTTTATGTACAAATGAGTATCGTAATTTGACATATTGTGGCAGAAAACGGGAATATTCTGAGGAAATTTCAAATTTAGATTGCAACATGCATGAGCTGCGCCTCGAAACTTGCCGGTTAAATGACAATGATCTCTCACTTTATTATAACTCTTATCTTTCCAACTATCAGGAGTAAAACCATACTGAATTGACCCAACATCATAAGCAGACCATTCACAGATATGACAAACGTTTGAATTTTGATACGAAATTTCTTCTTCTTCTGTCAATTTCATAGGTTTCATGTTCTTAGAATTATATTTTTTCGCTATGTATTTCGATAATTTATTGAGTTCTTCAAACAATTTTGTCGGGACGTTTTTCAAATCTTCTTCATTTTTGGCACGATAACATATCGGTTTGTACATGCGATTGGTCACATTCGACACTAAATATAGAGTAAAACCATAAGGAATGTGCCTCTGAATCTTGGTTGTAGTTGATCTTTCTGGATTGTTCTTACATGTCGGAATCTTTTCCAATATGCTCTCAAAGTCCATATAAATTACGTACGGATGGTTAAATTTCTTTTGATAATTAGTAAATTTAGTTGTTTGACCTGGAAATGGCATAATTGGCTTACAAACTTCATGATTTTTACAAATTTCTAAGTGAACTGTTAAATCTCCAGATTTGTAAAAATGGCTTAAACATCTTCTACACAAAAATTTTCTTTCTTTATGTTTAGACAACTGCGAAGAAACAAGCTTATTTAAATCGGTTATCAAAACATAATGAGATTTATCATCTTGTTTAACATACAATAAATCAATGTTTGTTTCAGCGTCATATTTTTCAGAAATTTGTAACGGAACAATGTTAATATTTTCATCAAAACTGTAGACATTGATAGACATTGTTGGATACTTATACTTGGAATTGTAGCTTCGTTTTTCAAATATTTGTATATCTTTCAGAGACATTGGATACTCAAAACCTGAAAATATTTCGTCATTCACAAATTTTTCGTATTGCTTTACACGTTCACAGTCTCTTTCTGGTTTTTCAATAGCACATCTTATTGAGTAAATAAAGCAAAAATCATCTCTATTTTTTATATTTATACAAGCTTTTTTATCTTTGATATTCTTTGGTAAATCGATGTATGATCCTGCATTCATCATTTCGTGTTTGTTAAGGCTCAAAACTAGTTGTTTACAACTTTTAAATGTCCATCCGGAACCTTTATTTGGATTATTCGTTTGTTCTCGATGTGTTAATTTATTAAATTGCTTAGTAATAAAGTCGTTTACGTCAAAGATTTCATCTGCTTTTATAGTAAAGTACATTGGGCAAGTTTGTGGTTCACCGTTTACTAAAGTTCGTTCGTATTCGCATTCCAAAGAGAGATATCCTTTACTATTTTTCACAGTGTCTTGAAATTTTTCTATTAAACTTTTAATTTCTGGCCTCATAATTGATAGATATTTGTAAATTGACATGGAATTATCGTTTAAATTTGTTAAAAATGTATTGCTTGAAAAGACCGTGTATTGAGGATAAAACTTCAACATCTATGATATTTTCAGGTTTTTCGTTAAGAGTTTTGTCAATTTCTTCGATTATTTCAGACTTAGTTTTATCGTTTGTTTCAATGGACAATTTTTCAGCGATTGATTGAATTTTTTCATCATTAAATAGATTGAGATCTTTTTTATCTTCCTTAAAGTCTTTCTTTAATTCACGAAATTTTTCTATATTATTCATGTTTTCGTGATCGGCAATTTGATTTTCTCTAGCCCACTGTCTTAAATAATTTAGTTCATTATTGTAAATTTGCTTGTTTTTTTCATGACTTTTAGAATTATAATGGCGATCATAGTTTTTTCTTAAAATTTCTATTTTGCAGAACGGACATGATATTTTATCGCGCTCCATTTATATAGAAAAATTTATTTATCTAAATGGTGATTGTAAACCAACGATTGTGCCTCTCACGGCGTGATATCACTAACGGATATGACGCGGGCGAAGCGATTATCGTGATGGTCGGTCTGTAGTGGCACACCTCGTGCATAGCGCATTCTTTCGGAACTAAAATGTTGGTAATGCAGATTGCTTTAAAGAATAAAAATTGTGTTTCCGTTAACTATTATAACATTTTCTTTTTTTAAATGTAAGATAATTTTACCTATTTTAAATATGCGTACATTTTGTTACTTGTAATTTTCAAATTATATTTTAAATTAATTTGTTAAATTTTTACTTCTCGATTGGATGTTGTAGTTTCTTGCTCAGTATATATGTCCGCGAATTCGGTTTGGTCGGTTAGGAAGTTTACTTCTGAACTGTTTCAATGCGAGTGGCCATAGCGGAGAAACACCAAGTTCAGAAGTATTCAGATCGTATTCCGGAATCATTTCTCTATCCGTATCTCGCTCTTCTCTCTCTCTAGCCTGAATATAGATCCTAGCCTATAAACGGCAGAAGTGATCATGTCATAGGCATAAAAAGAGAGGGAGAGAGAAAGAAACAGAGGGAGGAGAAAAGGTCGACCGAGAAATGGTTTTGCACTTTTTGACTTTTAAGCCTGAAATCTTTGATGATTTTATAGTACATTTGGAGAAATTAAACGAAGAACCTCGTGAAAAGAATGCGGTTTTACTCACATTCTCCCCGACTTCTCGAGTGATTGTTAGCAAATTTCATTTTTTCCGTCTTTGAATTTTTTTCTATTTAAAATGGAGTTCTTGAAAGAGTTAAATGATATTGGAGAATGTAAGTTTAAAGAGTATAAGAAGTTAAATGAATTGGAAGAAAGGAAGAAACATAGAATCTTGAATTTGGAGAAAATGAAAGATAAATTCGGGTTTACAATAATTGCCGAGTTGGAAGATTGTAAAGTACACTTGCCGAACAGATTTTTGACTGTTTTGGATGAGAAAAAGATTAAAGAATTAAACAAAAATGAAAAATTACACTTGATTGTTACTGGAAAGAAGACTATTAAAGATAAAGAAATTATATAACAATTAACTTTGTAGAATAAAGTCTTAACTCTAAAACTTGCAGTCCCTCCCCACGTCATAGTACTGTTTTGATAACCATAGTTGGTGTCTTTCTTCATAGGAATCACATGGAATATTATCTACAGTAATACCTTTTGTTTCACACAAAATGTGGCTATATTCTATAAGAAAAATTCTATAATGCTCTTTAATGAATTGTGTTGATAAATCTTGATACTCACAAAAATTCCTAAGAAATTCATCAATTAAGTCTTGATTATCTTGAAAGAACGTATAATACGGGAAAAATGTCATAAAAAAACGATGAAAACTCTGTGTTTGTTTATTTTTTACTTTCTTTTCAATATCTTTCGTAATTATATTAAATATGTAATCCCTTACTTTTTTAGTTTTTTGCCGATAGTAAAACACTCCATTAGACGTTTTTTCTGCAAAAGACTTTACAAGTTCTTTGAATTCTGTATCATTTAAGGAAAGTATCAACTGTTCTTTAAAATGTTTTGGTAATTCGTTGAACTCGTTAAAATTGTCTTTCTTTATAAGTTTTTGAAATGCTAGAAACTGAAGAGAGCTTGGTGAGTTCATGTTGTTTATTTAGTAGAAAAGTGTTTTATTAAAGTACAGTATGTTTTTAGTAAAAATGTTTTAAATTGATTAAATTTTATTAAGATAAATCCTTTATTCGTAGCAGATTTGACAACATTTTACAAAGCACAGCTTAAGAAAGTAGAAGCAAACAGCTATAGATTTGGTTAATTTTTCATTCCTCAGAGTAGATAGTAATGTACCGATCGCTTTTGGAGACGAACGACTGTAGATTCGGTTAATTTTTCATTGAGATTTGCTGTGTTATTTCTCAGCTTCCTTTATGGTACATTGAACAGTATTTTACATTGCTTTTCGGTCGGCTCCGAAAAGTGCGCCAGGAACCCCATATTATTATCTACTTATATATATATATATATATATATATATATATATATATATATATATATATATATATATGGTTGTACCCTTAAAACAGGGAATACTTCCTAATACATGAAAGTCAATAGAGATTCTGTTTACGTCCATGGTTTTGTAAACTTAAATTCGGTTTGTGTCTGCTGATGTTTGAAAAAGTGTACACGGAAATGTTAGTTTTAATATTTAGTTTAGTAGACAGAGCATTTAGTAGAGTATTTCCCACTAATAAACAACTTAAACTGATTTCTGTTTCTATTAATGTTCGTTTATACATTTATATTGAATATACGATGCTTTTAAATTGTGTTAACGTGGACGATTGATATTCGGTGAGAAATAAAATAACCAATATAGACAATATACTGATTGGAAATGGTAAATATTGGTGCATCCTAATGCTCCTAAGCCGTTATCCAGACCATGACGTTATCCGCTGTAGAACGAAGTGAGTTTCTCACTCTGCCCCAACGTTTAGTGAGTCTTTAACCTTCACATAATTGTGAAATCCCACTATTGTGAATCATTAAATTATGTAGTGAGGGATTTAATTGATATATTTTTACGAGTTCCCAAAGTTATTTGTTATTTGAGGAAAATTAATAGCGATAAAAACTAGGTCAGGGCATGTTAAATTATGCTTCAGGTTTCTTGCAATAATTTAGCAATTAGGGTTCACTCATATGTGTGCATATGAACTTAGTTTGAATTCCATCTTAAGATCTTACGAGATATCAAAAGAATCAAAAATTCAGTATGAATACATCAATAACTATAACAAACTATGTTTACAGTTTATAAATAACGTTTTACTTATTATATTTATATAATAGATAATATTGCGCTTTTTCTGAATAAGTTATAAATGACAATAGTATTTACAGGCCGGTATTGAAGTATATGATCATAAGCCGAATTGCACATACGTTAAATACAATGTATGGAATGCATCTTAAACGTTACATTAAACTAAAAGTAAAGGTCTAATCACCACAGAAAGTTTCAGTATAATCCAATGGTGGCGTACAGATCGAATGCAGCCGGGATCCTGTTTATTATTCGATACAGCTGCGTATTAATTATTGTGCGTAAGTACAGACAGAAATTATTTACTGAGACATGGTGGGAGAGGGTTAGCTAGTTCAGTCAGTATCTGTTTTTTGTCAAAGTTAACCCGACGCTCGAAGTATTTGAAACTAATAAATATTTCCGTTATTATATCACTCGCTTATCAGTATATACGACAGTGATATATAGGTAATACTTATATTAGGACTTCGTTCCCACTGTACTAAAACATATAGATTTCTTACAGATTTTTTTACAGTATATTTCATACTAAATAATACTAAAAACCGTGTGCTCTTTACTACATATAACCATTATTTTGAAGGAATATGTAGTGTAAGATGAGAAATGTTCATAATTGTAATAAATATATTTTATATAAATACATTCAGATTCCTCAGATGTGAAATTGGCATAATCCATAAAGATTGGAAGGTTGAAATTATTAGTATCTACTAAACGTTTCAAATCTCAACGTTGAAAAACGTTTAATCACCAAGTTTTATATAATATAAGTAACTTGCAAATAAGTACGCAAATAAAGTAGCTGTACTGCTAGTATTTCATTAAATTGTTATGCATGACAAAATTCAAAATATAGAACAGTAAACTTCTATTACATGGAAATGTTTTTACTACTCCTACATGCAGCCAATTTATGTATTCTGCTTTTCCTTTCGCAGTTTTTCGTTCCAGTTATCTCTAATCATCAGCTGTTATTAACCAGAATTGAAAAAGCAAATGCAACTCTATTTTTCACTGCTGTATTGGACTGCGATGACTATTATTATCCCACAATTTTAACTTATCTGCTTATTGGAGTATTTGATTAATAAGCTAAAGGTACATTTTAACTCTGGATTAGAGAGGGACAATTAAACTAAACGCAGTTGTTACAAAACGATTTGTAATTTTCATAGTATGTGAACTTTTAAATCATAATGTCAGTGTGTATCAAACTACTGTCCAGGTACACAGTGGACGATACACAACGTATTATTTATAGTAGAACAATTGGTGTGAGATTAAAACAACACTGGGATAGATTATATGCTATCGGATAGATTGATAACCCATCAAGTACTTTTAACTTACCATTCCAAATACATTCATAGATTATAATTATCGCTAACATAGCTACTACCTGGTGTCGTGTAACAGAATGTGTTGAGATGTCATGCAATGTTTGAAGTGTACAGATCCTGCTAACAGACAGATAGACAATAAATAAGACAGAACGTACAGCTTTTCATCTCTACGGCACGAATACGCCATGTCAGTCTACTAAGTTATAGTCTTCTATGACGCTCAGTTTATCGCTATTGTTGGACAATGAACATCACTTATTCTGCTCTATCAGAAATGAAGTTTACTAAAATATTTTGGATTAAATATTTCTCAATATGATTTTTTTACGTTACATTAACTTATTTCTTTATTAAGTTTAATTTTATAGTAACTCTTAAATAACAACCGTGAAAACAAGTCGTGTATATGATGTTTTAAATGTTTTTGTAGTTATGCTACGCGTCATAATATATCATATGTTAATATATACTATAATTTTTCTCAGTTTCTTTATAATCTCATTTATACAGATATTCTTACGCTGCTATCATGGTTACCTATAAGGTAAATGTAATAACATAATTAACTAATGATTAGCCAAATCCCATGCATAGACGTGCACCATAATTGAACATGATTGTTTTTTATATAGGCTTGTAGAACATGCAAAGTTTACAGTGGTCAATTAATTTTTGAGATATAGTGCAGCGAAGGCAAGGAATACTGTGTTTAGGTGCTGCAATATTCGTCGTAGATAATTTAAAATTTGTGAAATTGGAGTTTGAAAGAAAACATCCCACAAGTGTGATTAATTGTCCCTTGGGATAGCTTAGTGGGCAGCGTGTCACCCTGACAACCGAATAGCCGCCATTATTGGGGTAACTCCTTCCACCAAAACCCCGTATTGAAGACGAGCATGGCGCTATATTTTTAACTTTGAAATTAATATAAAGTCCAAACTAAGAAACAATGGTGACATTTCTTATAACTACATGTATATTATATCGCATAGTCAAGGATAGTTATTTCTTTGGTTTCTCCAATAACTTTGAACTATATAAAGTTTATTTTACTATAACTAGTTGTTACAGTAATTTGTAAGGTAGAAATTATTTTATTTGTTTAGACTAATAATATATGTAAATATATATATATATATATATATATAAAAGAATTTATATACACACACACAAATATATATACAATTAAAAAATATATAGATGTATTTATAATTATATTTAAAACTTCATTGACTGACTTTCGTGGATATATCTCACATTGTTTATGTCATTAAACTGTTATGCCCTTAGTGGCCCCTCTGACAGTGAAGCTGATGGGCCAGAACCTCCCCCTGAGTGCAGGCAAGGAGTACGAGCTTGCCTGTCAGACCTCGGGCTCCAGGCCACCAGCCACAATTACTTGGTGGAAGGGAGGGACTCGCTTGTCAGTCCCCACTCGAGTCACTGTGAGTATGTATTCTCTTTGTTTACAGATATGTACGTGACTAAAGTTGATAGTTTACAACCATAGATTCTTTAAATTTGAAGTATAGGGACGTTTATCGTTAAAAGTCAAAATGTCCGAGAACCTTTCTATATGTGATTTCTGTTAATCGATTTTAAGAGTTTTAAATGAATTTGTTAGGATCTTGTGTGATAATCAAGAGACATATCATAGTTATATGATATTTACAAGTATTGATTTAGAGTTGTATATGAAATACAATTGCAAAGCATAAAGGAAAGACTATTTCAGCTTTATCGGAACGATATAAAACTAAGTGATTTATGTCAGGAAAACAATCACGCACTATATTTTTGTTCACAAATGAAAGTTTTCTCTTTAATTTAGGCAAACATGGAAAACCAGTACTTATAGAGAAATGAAATTGTAGTGTATAATATATATATATATATAATTATATATTATATATATAGCATATATATATATATATATATATATATATATATATATATAAACACATTGGTTATTTAAACACATATGTGACAGATACGGCCAATTACAAAATAATTTAATCGTAAAAAGTGAGTGCTCTGTGGTGTAATGGTAGCACATTCACCCGGCAAGTAAGAGATCCGGGTTCGAGTCCTGGCGGAGCAAGTACTTTTTGCGATTTAATTTTTACTGAAATTAAATAAGGCTATTGCCATTTATACAAATTTAACTATATATATAATATATATATATATATATATATATATATATATATATATATATATATATATATATATATATATATATATATATATATATATATAATATATAAGAAAACACTGATAATATAACCATAGGTGGATTATATAAATTATGTGGTTAGCCCAGTAACGATGGCAACTCAAGTGTGAGCCGAGTCACCTTCCTGGCAGATGTGGAGGACCTCGGCTCGTCCTTGTCCTGCCGCGCCTCCAACCCTAACGTGCCGGCTAGCGCTCTCGAGGATTCTTGGACTCTCAACATTCATTGTGAGTATAGCCGCTACTTGTTTTTTTACCTATCATGGTTTGAGAACAAAGCTTTATTTCTTTTAATTTCTACCTAAATAAGAAGAAAGTATTCTGTATTATCTTATTAATGTATTAGAAAGAAGTTACTCATCACATATTATCTCGGTCATTACTAGTTTAATTAGTTTAGCTATGGCCAGTTATCCGCTTGTCCCTAGCTCTCACTCTTAAGTACGCTTACAGTACAATTAAATCAACATTTCTCATTATATATTCTTTTTCACAATGCATAATGCAATTTCCATATGCAATTTCCATAGATGTATAAAAAACAAGTTATTAAAATTAACTGTAAATTTTTAGGAGTGGCTCCCTTAAGCCTTATTCCTTTAAGTCTTATTCTGCCCGTCCTCATTAGCCACTGGTCTTTACGAGTATCTTGTCACACAGAGCAAGAGATCTTATCGATACAGTGGAAGATCTACGGTACTGTTAAATATTGCTACTCTCACTGATGGGATTTGCACCTGCGCGATGCTTAGATCCAAAGTCTGACGTATATCACCACTAATAAGTGGTCGTATTGCTTCTTTGTATAATAATAATAATCTTCTATTGAAGAGATCTAATTTCTGAATTTTTACCATGCAAACTGTATTGTATGAAATAAACATGACAAGATTAGAATTTTCGTACAATACAAATTATACTTTTATTTTTATAATAATTCTATTTTTGCATTAAAATCATGCACTGAGTTCATAATCCAATTTTGAAATCTTATTTCGTCAAACTACATACAACAATTTCAATGTTAATTATTATTGGTTGACAATATTAGGTGTAAATTGATCTCCAATTATTTTCTTGTTTGTACCCAGATGTGCCAGTGGTCGGGGTTGAACTAGGCAGCAACATCAACGCCTCCTATATTAGAGAAGGGATGGATGTCTACTTCGAGTGCAGCGTCACTGCCAATCCTCGGGTTCGCAAAGTTATGTGGATCCACAATGTTAGTAATACAATATATGTACAAGCTTATTTGTTAACTTAGAGGAATAGTTTCTATATTATAATAGAATTATTGTGCAGGAAAAAGTATTGTTCCGGACATTTGCCATCGTTTAGTGAAACACAAAATTAGTGTTACTGATATTTTGTTTTACTGAACGATTGCAAATGTCCGGACAAATAACTTTTTCTCAATATAAAAAGGAGCGGCCTGCCACCTGTCACGTTTAGGTGTTCCAGTGAACGGATAGCAACAATATTGTAAGCAATTACGTTTAATTGCAGCTCTTATGTTAGCTATAACTATACTTGAATAAATGAATAATGAATAAATTATTTATTTCCATCAGCATCATACAACAGAAATTACAAATACAAAACCTGGAAATTGACTGGCCACGTAACCAGTAGTGTGGCCAGTTTTTATAAGGCAAAGATAAAAATACAATAATATTTTTTTCAGTCTAGCACATAAAGTTTAAATATTCAAGAATACTTACCGTATTATAATCACTATAGTCTATTTGTAAATCTAATTAAAATTATTTTGCTTTCCATCACAGACGGTATCTGAACCAACGGTATCTGTCTGCCATTATGTTTGTCATTATAAGTGCCAAATTGTGACACTTAACATCATATAAGCGATGAATGATCCAAGAGAACGTTTTTGGGTCATATGTCCAGATCTCTTTGGAGACAACGATATAGGAAATCTTACGCTATAACACCTCACCAGTACCCTGAAATAACTTACACCTGGGTTGATTTGTCTGTAACTTGACAATAATAAATATTCCTGGTATATTTCAAAGTTCAGCCACAGATCTTGCTTCTCCCAAATAACAGACCGCAGCATCTTGAGATGACCTTCAAGGAATCAGAAACCATCAACAAATAATAAAGATAAGCCAAAAATATATTTAGCAAATGTTTCTGAAGTTTTAGATTTGGGCCTTTCACGTTATTCACACTGAAAAATGGCTCTCACAGAAATCACACATAAGGCATGACTTTGAATTTAAACAATCTCATCGTAAATCTATATATATAAAAGAAAGTCGTATTAGTTACACTATTTATAAGTCAAGAACGCCTGGTCCGATTTGGCTGAAAATTGGTAGGGAGGTAGCTAAGAACTGGGATAAGAACATAGGATACTTTTTAATCCCGTTCCCGATTCAGGATTCCGCCCCACTGGTCTCTAAAAGTGACAGAAATACCCGTAAAGAAATGCATTGCAGCAAACATAATTATGTTATTAAGTGAAAGAGCCTTTTCAAATTTAATCAGCTGTTCTTTGTAAACATGTATAATGCGACAAAAGAAACATATGTTTATATCATTTAATTACTATTTTTACATTTCTTTACACTTATAGTTTGAAAGCATAGAGTAAAGCTTAAGAGAAAGAGCAAATTTTTGTTTCAACTGTTTCTGCAATCACTGTTAAACATAGACTTTACTATCCAGATAATACAATTCAAATTTTAATTTTTTACAATTGAAAGCAATTATCTCTGCATCTCCAAGTCAGATTAGATTATTTGCTATCATCATTTCGACATGCTTTCCATCGAACCCATCTAACCTATGGCACAAATACAAGGATAATATGGCAGAAGATTATTTTACATCAAATTCGTGTCAATTCAAGAAATCCCAATCTTGAAATGAATTAGGAGATACATAATAGGGCCTTGCTTTTGATTGAAGACATGTGCTAATCTCATATGCGGTAGTTTATTAGTCAGGTTAGGAATGCCAGTGCCAAATTGTGAAATGAATGACGCATTTAATCGAGAATTGGAACGGAAACGTAAATATGATCACCAGGTAATTAGATTTAGAAGTTCAAACGAATGTACCCCTGATGAATCCCCAACAAATGGAAGTTTATGATACATTAATGAAGGCAACTGATGATGGAAATGGTGGTTTCTATTTCCTGGATGCCCCTGGTGGAACTGGTTCCTCATGTCAGTAATTTTAGCCACTGTTCGTGCAAGATCCAACACTGCGGTTGCAGTTGCTTCTTCTGGAATAGCAGCCACATTACTAAAAGGATGTCGTACGACACATTCTGCATTAAAATTGCGGTTAAATCTGGAATATATTGAAAAACCAACATGCAATATGGCACTCCGCTATGGCCAAAGTTTTATCAGAATCGAAGATCATCATCTGGGACGAATGCACAATCGCGCATAAACGTGCATTGGAAGCACTCTACCGAACATTGCAAGATCTACGTAATGACTCGAGATGTTTTGGAGGCTCAATGATTTTACTGCCTGCCGATTTCCGCCAAAACATTGCCAGTAATTCCCCAGATCGACTGCTGCCGACGAGATAAACGCTTGCCTCAAATCATCGAATCTATGTTAAGAAACTTCAGCTGACAACAAACATGAGAGTTGCATTGTTGAACGATACATCTGCTGAAGATTTCTCTGAGCAATTGCTGATTATCGGTAATCGTCGAGTACCATGTCGACGAATCGAGCGGATTGATTTCATTTCCTCCGAATTTCTATAACTTTGTCTCATCGAAAGACGAAACTCATTAACAAAGTATTCCCAAACATCATTACTAACCTCAAAAATAATGAATGGTTGAGTGAGCGAGCAATTTTGGTAGCTAAGAATAAAGTTGTACATGACTTAAACTACATAATTCAGAATGAGATCATTGGTACACTGCATTCTATCAAATCTATTGACTGTGTAGCAAATGAAGGTGATGCCACCAACTATCCAATTGAATTTTTAAACTCCTTGGATGTACCTGGCTTACCACAGCACAATTTACACCTAAAGTTTGGTTGTTGTAATCATGCTTAAAAACTTAAACCAGCCAAAACTGTGCAACGGAACACATTTGGTGGTAAGTAAATTGATGAACAATTTTATTTACGCCACAATACTCAAAGGAAAATTCAAAGGTGAGGAAGTTGTCATTCCGAGTATCCCGATGATCCCAACCGACATGCCATTTCAATTTAAACGACTTCAATTTCTGATCCGTCTTGCATTCGCCATGACTGTAAATAAGTCACAAGGCCAATCGTTAATAAGTTTGTGGTCTTAATCTCGAACATCCATGTTTTCCCATGGTCCCATTATATGTGGCATGTTTCACAGGTCGGAAGACCTTCCGCGTTATTTTTTTCGCGCCTAATAAAAAAAAACAAAAAATGGTTTATCACAAGGTGCTACAATAAATGGCAAATAAAGAATCATTGAATAATTATATTTTTTTATTTACAATTATCCTAATTTAAAAAGTACAAAATGTGATCATGTGATATTGCCTTTAAGGCGGAACAAAGTTCGCTGGGTCAGCTAGTGAAGATATAAATCTCATATGTGATAGAGAACCTGTCAGTTCTCTCGATATACGCCCGATTAATATATCGGGATTTCGCAGTTTAATTGGACTAAATAGAAGAGAGATGAAGGAAATAGAAGATAGAATGCATCCTTAAGGCTATTAGCATTCACGTTTGTCGCACATTCATTTATTTATATAATTTATATAACCATTTATATAATTGGAAATTACGGCAAAACCTAACAAGAGAACAGGATAAGAGGTACATCATGCCATACGTCAACATCGTTTCCGGTATGTTGGTGACAATATTTGTCCCAGTACTCATGAAGATGTTTTCTAATTTATAAGGACCAATTTTACTTGACCCCGGATCTAATGTTCCAAATGATGAGTCTTCCCAGTACCTCCTTGAAAGTGGTCGGATTCAAGAGAGGAGCTCAACCAGGCCTTCTAACGCGTTAAATTCACTGATTCCTGTTAGGCGCATTAATTCCCAAGCACTATTCAACTCTAGACGTGCAGGTCAGTCACCCATTCAGCAGGATCCCTCATATATATTGAATTCTTTCTTCGTGAGGTCCTCACACTCACGATTTGCCACCTTAGATCCATCGGCCAATTCAGATTATCCTGCTTCAAATAGATCACTAAATCCTCTATCATCTCCAGTGACTAAATTCAGATCATGGCAGCCAGCCGTGACAAAACCTATCATAGTGATTTAAAACTAGATCTGGAAGTTTCAAATGGCTTACAGACATAGGAACATGCCCCTAAGAGTTGGAAAAAGTAAGTCCTGTCGTATAACGTTACCCGTCAGTCGGAAGGAAAGTTTAACACAGGAATACAAGCCGTCCTATAGTACAATGGCGTGGTCTGTCCGGTAAAAAAATACCCGTTCAACGTAGATATTCTACCCGTCTCCTTGTGACCAAGTTGACCATTGATCTTGCGTACAGGAGATTAATTAATGCTTACCCGAGCAAATCCACCCAATCAAGAAGTCAAATATCGTCAAACCAATGTTCGAAAGTCGTACGCATTATGTACTTTCATACTGACGACAAAGCTGGTCTTCCGTTTTTAGTGAAGCAACTGCATTGACTCTGGAGCACTAGAGAGGTAGGCGCTTTCCAAACCTCCTGACACAGAAGCGTGTAGAACATCACTAGCTTTCCCAGATGTACCGTCCGTTATTCTGGTGGTATATCACGTGAGGTTTTGTGATTGCCAAACACACAAGTAGACTGTGCAAGATGGGTGGGAGAATATAGATTAAATATGCCAGAGAATATAGATTATTCCAAATACGTTTCAAATATCTAGGTTTATGTACCAAAACTAATTTAATGTAAGTAAAGGGGAAGGATAAAACTACTATGACCCTCATAAAATTCTGACTTCACCCAAGAAACTTGTAGTCTTATGCTGATGAACGTGATGTCCAGTTTCCCCAGCCTAGCCTTTCAATCGCACCCACACCTGCATTATTACTGCATCTCTTCATTGTTTCGTGCATTCATCTGCCCATTAAGTGCAGCATTAATTTTCTATTTAATGTACTAATATACACAAATATTATTACAATCCAGTAGTTTATTTCTTTTTTTTTGTAACAGAGGGCCAGATTTCCTAGGCCTGGTGTTGCCTCTCAGCCATCCGGCTTATTGTGCACCCTCTCCCAGGTTTAGGCTGTATCAAATCCCAGGCCTTTACAAAACCATGAGATCTTCTGAACAATGCTTTCCTGTTCCAACCCCTCTTCCGTATGCATAAGAACACCTAGGGATCTTGAGCGTTTGCTCTGTAATGGTGGACATTCAAATATGACGTGCTTGGCTGTTTCGTCAGCCTCGCCACATTTCCTGCACAGTGTTTCCTGAACTGGAATACCTATTCTGTTCAGGTGACTTTGGAATATCCAATGACCTGTAATAAAACCAGTCACCTTTCGGATCTCCGTTCTACTCATTCTAAGGGAATCTGCTGCAATGTTCCTTGATGGTCCCTTGAGCATCCGCTTTGCTTGTACATTCCCCTCAGTATTTCTCCAATGTTGTAGGTTTTTGTTAACCATCCACTTGGTAACTGATCTACGTGCTAAGTTATATGAGACCCCACACGTTGGTTCAGGACCGGTAAGAGGACAGTTGGCTCCCAAGTTAGCGCAACTGTCTGCCCCTTCATTACCTGTGATTCCTCTATGTCCAGGAATAATAGTTAGAATAACTTTATTGATTTCGCCATCAATTTCATGATCTTATGGCATTCCGAGACTGTCTTCGAATTACAGTCATGGTTGGCCAAGGCCTGCAGAGCAGCCCTGCTGTCCGAGTTAATGTAGATGGTTTTGCCTTTGTAGCCCCTTTCCACATAAACTCTTGCACATTCTGAAAGGGCTGTAAGTTGAGCCTGAAAGGCAGTTGCCAGTTTACCTAGGCTAAAGCTTAATTTAACCCTAGGTCTGGCTCCCCAGACCCCTGCCCCAGTACCCTTCAGAGTCTTTGACCCGTCCCTGTACCAGGTTAGAGCCTTCTTCATGTAGTCGGGCTCACCTTTTGACCATTTTTTCCTTTCAACAATGTTGATTTGAAATGGTTTTTCCCAGTCCGTAACCTTTGCCATTCTGTCAGACATTATTGCTAGAATATCCAGTTTGAGAATGTCAACGATCTTGGAGTGCTTACTAGCATGGTGATGATGCCAGTTCCCATTGCACTTCAGTCTGTAGGCAGCCATCCTTTATTTCTTTTAGAAAGGCTGTTCAGATGTCCAAATTTTTTGTTATTTATATTATTGTAGTGCGTTCTTAGAATAACACTTTTTAATTCCTGTATATATGCTGATACTTCATTTTTCTATTTATTTAAGATGTTATACTTCTATTTTATAACCACAATTGCCGTAAACAAATTAAAATTGAAACGTTATTACACATTAAAACGGATTTGTCACTACAAAGAATACCCTTTGTCTTATATTAATAAATTAGTCCACAACATAAAATAATTTATGAATTAATTACCCCATCTTTCATTCAGTAAATGGAACTGTTTCGAAAAGCAGCAGTCGTTAAAAGTTAAACGAGAAAAACGGGTTTACTCCGTTTTATTGGGCATAAATTCGTTAGTTGTATACACGAACGAGGACTTGTGGGTAAGAAAGAAGAAAGTTAGTTGACTGAAAACTTTTACTGAGATTCTCTTGTTGCTGTATTGTTTCAAGACGCGATTGTATCTCAAACTGTGATCACAGTTACGTGAAATACATTTTTGTTTTATAAAATATTAGAAGATGTCGTATAACTATTGATTTTAGTGTAAAGTTTAGGGTTTTAACTAGTATGCATAAATATTCTAACCATATTTTGTCCATCTATTATGTTGAAAAGCACATATTGGTACAATTAAATGTTCTTAAAACTCTATATAACATACTCGCACATTCTCCTCTTTCATGTCTAATTTAAAATTAAAAGGTTTTTTAATAAAATTCGACAAAAAATAATAATTTGGAATGAAACATAATAAAACATCTATTTTTATTATCAAAAACAAAGAATATGAGACTAACTTTGATTTAATTTTGTCGCTTCAGCACTGTCTTAACACATTCTAATAATGCTACATTTTATGAAACTAAATTATTATGTTTTTCACCGCTATTATAAATTTACTAGTTTAATAGCTTATACTTGCATTTTTAGTAATCAGTAAGACACGACGTTTAATATTTCGTAATCTAACTGCAGTATTCTGCAGATACGTGATATATTTCATAAAATTTTTTCGTCCTAATGATAAAAAAAATTTAATAAAATAAAGAATATTGCGTTGTAACAATTTTACCTTGAATAATTTATTCTGCTACTGGACCACTATTAACTTGTACCTTACATTGATTTTCACAAACGTGCATTTAAGAGTATAACCTTATTGTTTGATAAACGCCTAAAATACAAATAATATATTTTTTCCTCCCTCTTTCTGATTCAGGGCCGAATGGTAGCCAAGAACTCTACGCTGGGAACGTTCATCAGCACGAAAACTCTGGTGTTGCAGTGTGTGACCAGGGCGCACTCCGGGGCTTACACCTGTGCCGCCACTAACTCCAAGGGCGATGGGGAAAGTCCACTGTTTCACTTGGACGTGAAATGTAACAATATAATTCTACCTCCATCTTTCTGATTCAGGGGCGAATGGTAGCCAAGAACACTACTCTGACTCTGGGAACGTAAGGCGATGGGGAAAGTCCACTGTTTCACTTGGACGTGAAATGTAACAATATAATTCTACCTCCATCTTTCTGATTCAGGGGCGAATGGTAGCCAAGAACACTACTCTGACTCTGGGAACGTAAGGCGATGGGGAAAGTCCACTGTTTCACTTGGACGTGAAATGTAACAATATAATTCTACCTCCATCTTTCTGATTCAGGGGCGAATGGTAGCCAAGAACACTACTCTGACTCTGGGAACGTAAGGCGATGGGAAAAGTCTACTGTTTCACTTGGACGTGAAATGTAACAATATAATTCTACCTCCATCTTTCTGATTCAGGGGCGAATGGTAGCCAAGAACACTACTCTGACTCTGGGGAACGTAAGGCGATGGGGAAAGTCCACTGTTTCACTTGGACGTGAAATGTAACAATATAATTCTACCTCCATCTTTCTGATTCAGGGGCGAATGGTAGCCAAGAACACTACTCTGACTCTGGAACGTAAGGCGATGGGGAAAGTCCACTGTTTCACTTGGACGTGAAATGTAACAATATAATTCTACCTCCATCTTTCTGATTCAGGGGCGAATGGTAGCCAAGAACACTACTCTGGGAACGTAAGGCGATGGGGAAAGTCCACTGTTTCATTTGGACGTGGAAATGCCAATAATATAATTTCTACCTATATCATTACTGATTCAGGGCCGAATGGTAGCCAACAACGCTACTCTGGGAACGTAGGGCGATGGGGAAAGTCCACTATTTCACTAGGCCGTGAAATGTAACAATATAATTCTACCTCCATCTTTCTGATTCAGGGCCGAATGGTAGCCAACAACGCTACTCTGGGAACGTTCATCAGCACGAAGACTCTGGTGTTGCAGTCCGTGACCAGGGCGCACTCCGGAACTTACACTTGTGTCGCCACTAACTCCGAGGGTGATGGGGAAAGTCCACCGTTTCACTTGGACGTCAAATGTAACAATATTATTACATTAGTCTTAAGTATTATGTTGAAAAATACTTAATAATACATAATATATAATATATATACTTAATACATTGGCGTTATTTCATCCTTGCTAGTGTTCATATTCATACACCGTCATCACATTTATAGTATGACTGGTATTAGTAAATCCTATAAGGCTATCATGACATGAAGATATAATAAATGATGTGGAAATATATCACCATGTGTGGTTATCTGAAAATTTGTAGCAACTATTATTATTATTTTAGCATATAATTTAAAGAAGATGGGTCAACTCTATGAAACCAATTAATCGTGTTTACTCTTTTCAATGAGTCTTTTACGTTTTCTACTGTATGCAGTATGTAATAAAATATTATAAACTATGGTATTCAGACACACCATAATAGTCTAAAATGAATGTTTACAAGTTTAATGTGTGTGCTTATGTTTATGTCTTTAATAGTAGTATATAATTTAATATACATTTCCTATGTTACGTTATCAATTTATTATTGATTTTTTATTATCAATGTTATTGAAAAAATTCATTAATACAGGTAGACTTCATTTATAAATAGGTTATTTAAATGTTAAAATTGGACGGTAGAGTTTTTATAAGACACTTTCAAACTATTAAGTAAAAAAGTAAGATATTTTATTATTAGCTAGATATATAATTTAAAATATAAATTCAGTCTAGAAATGAAATATTTGTGTGTGTCAGAACCATGAAATAACATAACTTTCGTTTATGACAGTATATTATCAGCCTCGCTTGAATCGTGAAATGAAGTTGCAGTTTTGTAAAATATTTTTAACCGAAAATTATTCGTTACACTTTCAGTTGCACCGCAGTGCCACACAACTCAGCAGCGGGTGTACGGTGCCGCTAGATTGGAGAAGCTGACGATCAGCTGCCAAGTGGACGGCAATCCACCTGTACGATGGTTCAGGTGGACTTTCAACAACTCTGCGGTCCAGGGCCGCTCGGTGGACAGCTTCGAGTCCGTGCCATCGGGTGGTTCCAGTGTCGCATCTTACCGTCCCGAGGCCGAGACCGACTACGGCACCTTGCTGTGTTGGGGACGCAATGAGATCGGGTCCCAGGATGTTCCTTGTGTGTTCCACGTGGTACCAGCCGGTCAGTCAATCGTGTTCATTTGTTGATTGCGTATAAAGAAGTAATTCCAAAAGTACAATAATTATTCTTTTATCCCATTTCCATATTTGTTTCTGCATTATGTGTTCATATGACTGGAAGAAAATAATATGATTAAAATATTGAAATATTGCATGAGGAGTTCGAATTTTATTAGTTTACCAGGTGTTCGTGATAAAATGTACTTTACATGGGATTGTTTGGAGTTGAACAAAAGTTGGTACTATAAAATTATATTTATTACAAGGCTGCAAGACGCAACATTACGTAAAAGAGTCTTAAATGTAATAACGTGCAAAATTACTTTTCAATTGTTTATTTTATTAAATTAAATGTATTACTAGGTCACATTTCAAAATGTTATAAAATTGTATATTTATTTTAAATAAAATGTTTGTGTGCAAATATCTTATAGAGGTTCATTTAACTAAAGACATTTATTCGCATTCTTTATTCTGAAACACATTTTTATCTAATGATCTCTGTTATAAATAAAAGTATTGAAAAACACTAATCCATCATAGAGTTAGTTCAAACTAAAACATTATACTTTAATATGACGAGATACTAGTGTACGAAGGCTATCGAGAAAGTAACTATGGTGCGGCAGTGGGCGAGGCTACAGCCGTCACTTGGTGTTAAAACATAGGCGTTAAGTACGCATCGAGCTGTAGTCACGAGCGGTCCGTTTCTTTTTTACTTTTCTCACTGTGGTTAATTAAAAACATGTGCTACAATTGAAAATCCCGTCACTAGTGAAGTGCGTTCAGTGATAATGTTTTTGTTGGCAAATTGAATAATGAGTAAAATCAGAGTAAGGCAGTAGTGTACTGATAGTGTACTGACTTCAAAATCGCTGCACCAACGTTAATGCCGATAGTCGTTGCGGTCTGCCTAGCCTAATAACTGAAGATTTCATGTTTATAATCAATGAAAACCTTTTTGAAAATCGTCGTTTTACAATAACTGAACTCTCAGAACATTTCCCATAAATTTCTTATATTTCTTTTTTTTATGCTAAGGGTATGATTCTGGTTGATTTCCTTCCAACCAAAAAAGAAGTGTAGGGGAAAATTTAGATAACAATATTTATTTTCACGACAATGTATGTCCCCATACAGCCAATCGTACGTGAAAAGTCTTGGATGATTTTGATTGGTTAGTGTTCGACCATCTGCCTTATAGCCCGGATCTGGCACCAAGCGACTAGCACGTCCCTCCAGCGATGAGGACCTGGCTCGCAACACAGTGCATCGATAGTGACGCTGAACTTCACGCTGGCGTTAATCAGTGGCTAACATATCAGGCGGCAGATTTATACAAAGCTGGATTCGGAAAATTTGTGTTACGTTATGATAAATGTCTCAATTTAAACGGGGATTACGTTGAATAGTAGCCTAAGAGTGTTGCTGTTAAATGTATATTATAAAATGTCCCTAATTCAGTTGGTTAATTTTCAATTTCGACACGTGTGGTACTTCCTGGATATCACTCGTATATTAGTAAAAGAATACCAGCTACTCCTGACTAACTGCTAATACAGTTTATTAGTGACTGATACCAACAGACATGTACCTGAAAGTCGTGCATTCGGTTTGATTTAAGGTAATGCATCCGCTATATAATACTTGATTTTATAACCATTATAAAATGTTTTTATCTGTTCTATAGTCCAGTAACAGAATAGAAAGTGGTATATACAAGATATTGTTTTAGAAGTTTGATTTTCAAAAACACTGATGAGACAATAGTACTTATATTTCCACGGTTATATAACCGTATCACTTTCAAACACTTAGAAACTCCATCACTTGAAACCTTATAAACAATAATTGTTATAAGCATATTAATTTTCTTGTAAAAAACGTGGCCTAGATTTAGTTACAGTTTATTCGAAATCATGTTTAACATAATCAGTTATGAAGGTTCAATTGAACGGTTATATCAATTTAAGAACCCATCATCTTGAAACCTTTAAAAGTTGCAAAAATAAAATTACTCCTTGAAAAAGTGTGAACCAATGCAATGGTAACCGTCAAAACTTTTTATCGTTTAAGACTACCTAACAAACATTCGTACATATAATGCCTTTGTATCACGTGTAGTCTGAATATATTAAGAACTACAGTAGATATCGAGTTTACAGTTACTCTCGTACTATCGTATAGTACTTAAAAATTCACACACTCGATATCAATAAATATCATTATATATAAAAAACACGCAAGGCCAAACAATATTTTAAACGCTAGAATTCTAAAACGTTTTTTGGTTTTCGCTTTAATACGTAATAATTGTCGTTTGTCCGGCCGCTATCTTAAACACTTAATGGATATGGCTCAGGGTGACATTAGAAACTATCCGAGTTAACAGTTTTGATTAAATGCGATGACCGTCAGCTTTACATGTTTAATTGATGAAATGTTTTACTGGCTACGAACTCGCCTAAGCTACGTGTAAAAGCTGCATCTGTACAACGCTTAGTCTGAATCGATTCAGAACTACGGTAGTTGATTAATTAATTATACGTGTTTTAATTATTCCTGAAATGTTGCATAGTAGGTAAAAATTTGCACTCGTGCTATTTTTAATTCTCAATATATATATATATTAAACAACAAAACAAACACGTAAGTTAAATAGTTATTGTAAATGCTAGAATTCTAAATAATTTTTTATTTGCGCTATAATACATAATAGCATATATAACACCATTCATTACTTTCTAAACTTTGACCGCCCGCCTTCTTAAATTCTTAATAGATATTGAAAAAAGTTAAAGAATATAAATTCTTCATAATTACTGAATACATTTATAAAATGTATTGCGTTAGGCCTACGGTAGAAATAAGTCGACTTTTGATTGAATGCGAATGACCGTCAGCTTGAAACATTTATAGGTGAACTGGCTACGAACTCACCCAAGCTTCGAGTAAAAGCTGTCTCTGTACAACGCTTAGTCTGAATCTATTCAGAACTGTGGTATATGTAATTTATTCACAATGTATGTCACAACTATTTCCAAAATATTGCATAGTACTTTAAAATTTGGATTCGCGCTATCAGTAAATCTCACGAGATGTAAAAGAAACACAAGTGCAAACTTTAGTATAAATTACATGAGTTTTCTGGAATTACCTTAGAACGGACGTCAGTTACAGTGAAACAAGGAAACACTTGTTTTGCTAAAATAAACTTTTCAGACTAACTTATTGATATATTTTATTTAATTGTTATAACAATTAAAATGCTATTACTACGGAGTAGTCACCTGACCGAGAAAACCGGTTATGTAACGTACCGAGGTAAAATCGGGAATAAGCCAGGAATCTTCCTGAGAACCAGAATAATAAAAAAACAGTTTTTCGGGCTCCTAGAACTTATAAATCAAGACATAATTTGGCAGCTCCTTGAATCAAGAACTGATTAATCTCGAAAGATCTTATTTTACTCCCCCCCTCCCCATACCCGATATATGTTCGCGAGTTTCATCTGAGGCTCCAATACTAGTGTAGTCGAGTATACTTCCGTTAGTTCTACTTCTGTGCCGTGGCAAGTCATCCCCCTCCTCCCCTCACCCGATATATGTTCGCGAGTTTCATCTGAGGCTCCAATACTAGTGTAGTCGAGTATACTTCCGTTAGTTCTACTCCTGTGCCGCGGCAAGTCATCTCCCCCTCCCCTCACCCGATATATGTTCGCGAGTTTCATCTGAGATTCCAATACTAGTGTAGTCGAGTTTACTCCGGTTAGTTCTACTCCTGTGCCGCAGCAAGTCATCTCCCCCTGCCCTCACCCAAAAATACGCAACAACTTAAAATCGGACGACCAATCGTTCTGAAACGAGTGATACACATTAACCTGCATAAGCCCATGGCATCAGTATCTATCCTCTACTGGTATAACTGTATGTCAGAGTAACAGTTTACCTGCTCCATAATCTGGATATATAGTGGTTATAAGCGGTAAAGCAGTATTGATCGTGTTTTTTTTTTATATCAATATTATTCAGTCGTTGAAGTGGGGTCTCCGGACGATGTCGTCCAAGCTTTATTCTTGAGTGATAATAGTATTTCGAAAAGACGAGTATTAGATAGATAAATCAGCTTGCAATGTAAAGTATTCATCCTATAAACAGAATTAATAATTCGGTTCGTTGAGTAATATAATATTTTGTACGGTTTGACAAGAAGTACAACCCGGTTTTGTGAGTACAGCAGAATTTCAGTTAGATGATTACGAGTGCCGATAAGACACCTTTTGGAAGAAATTAGTAGGTAATCTACAACAAGTAACCCCAAAGAATGGCGCGTTTGCGACAGACGTGATGCACAGCAGTGACAGAATGAGCTGAGGGCTGTGCGGCAGGAGAATCATTTATTGTCTAGAATAGGCGTCGATTAAACGACATCGTGTGTTACCGCCCTACAGCTCACGTCTGTCGTGGCTAGTGTCGAGTGTACCCCATATGTCCAACACAAACATTAAACTTTAAGTCACCGCTCGATCCAGCGCTCACAGCTTACAGCTCGTATCGCGGCCGAGGCCTCGGTTGGTCTATGAACGAGCGCTACTCTCACACGTTATGATTGGTCTTTAGATTACATAGTTTAAAACAAAGAAAGTGATGTTATGTTTTGATATCACGGTCACGTCCAAACCTCGCCTGAACTGCGTTTACACTGGCAAAAGGTTTGTGCCCGACTGTACGAATCTCGTCTGGACCGGCGCAAGAGTTCTCGCGAGCGCTGCCGCAACCAGTTTTAGACAGTTGTTTGCAACAACCGGAGAACAATTTCAGCTATAAATATTTCATTTATAAACATTGCCGAGACATCACAGCAGAGTGTGAACGAACAGACTTCGTATTGACTCTCGGAACAAGCAGCGATACTATTGCAGTAGGTACTTGCTACAGTTCTCGCGAGTAACATTTCTTATCTTGTTCATATTACGCGACATTAGTTTTACAAATTCTCTTGCAACTTTACTTGTCAGTCTAAACGCAGCTTATGTTGTCGCCAGTCTACAAACGGCAGACGGCCAGCCGACCGATTTGACCACGCATGTCAGAGCGGGATTGGTGGACAACGGCTAGAAATTCCGTCAGTTCTCCGCACACATGTCGATCGGTCGGACGATTCGAATAGTTTAAACCAAATAGTTCAATGTGTAAAAGAAGTCTTATGCCATGTTTTTTCGTAGTACATTTCTATAATTCAACGAACACGTTGTGACGAAACATAGCCTTTCGGGCGTTCTTTTGCTTTGAAGTTGTCTTATCGTGATAGTGTGATTCTATTCTTAAAGTTTCTATTCTTCATTATCATAAAGGCTAACACAAAATATGTACGAGCCAGTAATTGATGACATTTATTGCGCTCGTATTGTGGGTGCAGCAGTAGAAGGTACTGGTGTGAAGTAACTAACCTTACTTCGGTAACTTCCGTAGCAGATAAATTTCTGATGCATTCATTGTGTATTGGCCGTCAGTGGGATATATATTCAGAGCCTTGGTACTTTCGCGGGACTCTAACCAGGGCTACCGCCAACGATGTAACGTGTGCATAACTCCAGTACAAGTGCTGTATCTGTTACAGGAAACCTAGACACGCCAACCAACTGCTCACTGGTGTACAAGGATCACCGCTCACTGAGAGTTGTTTACAATGAGTTCGGCAATAATGTAACGTGTGCATAGCTCCAGTACAAGTGCTGTATCTGTTACAGGAAACCTAGACAAGCCAACCAACTGCTCACTGGTGTACAAGGATCACCGCACACTGAGAGTTGTTTACAATGAGTTCGGCAATAATGGAACGTATGCATAGCTCCAGTACAAGTGTTGTATCTGTTACAGGAAACCCGGACACGACAACCACCTGCTCGCTGGTGTACAAGGATCACTGCACACTGAGAGTTGTTTACAATGAGTTCGGCCATAATTTAACGTGTGCATAGCTTCAGTAAAAGTGTTGTATCTGTTACAGGAAACCCGGACACGCCAAACAACTACTCGCTGGTGTACAAGGATCACCGCACATTGAGATTTTTTTACAATGAGTTCGGCAATAATGTAACGTGTGAATAGCTCCAGTACAAGTGTTTTATCTGTTACAGGAAACCCGGACATGACAACCAACTGCTCGCTGGTGTACAAGGATCACCGCACACTGAGAGTTGTTTACAATGAGTTCGGCAATAATGTAACGTGTGCATAGCTCCAGTACAAGTGTTGTATCTGTTACAGGAAACCCGGGCACGCCAACCAACTGCTCGCTGGTGTACAAGGATCACCGCACACTGAGAGTTGTTTACAATGAGTTCGGCAATAATGTAACGTGTACATAGCTCCAGTACAAGTGTTGTATATCTGTTACAGGAAACCTGGACACGCCAACCAACTGTTCCCTGGTGTACAAGGATCACCGCACACTGAGAGTGGTTTACAATGAGTTCGGCAATAATGTAACGTGTGCATAGCTCCAGTACAAGTGTTGTATATCTGTTACAGGAAACCTGGACACGCCAACCAACTGCTCGCTCGTGTACAAGGATCACCGCACACTGAGAGTGGTTTACAATGAGTTCGGCAATAATGTAACGTGTGCATAGCTCCAGTACAAGTGTTGTATATCTGTTACAGGAAACCTGGACACGCCAACCAACTGTTCCCTGGTGTATAAGGATCGCCGCACACTGAGAGTGGTTTACAATGAGGTCGGCAATAATGTAACGTGTGCATAGCTCCAGTACAAGTGTTGTATCTGTTACAGGAAACCCGGACACGCCAACCAACTGCTCGCTGGTGTACAAGGATCACCGCACACTGAGAGTTGTTTACAATGAGTTCGGCAATAATGTAACGTGTACATAGCTCCAGTACAAGTGTAGTGTTTGTTACAGGAAACCCGGACACGCCAACCAACTGCTCCCTGGTGTATAAGGATCGCCGCACACTGAGAGTGGTTTACAATGAGTTCGGCAATAATGTAACGTGTACATAGCTCCAGTACAAGTGTAGTGTTTGTTACAGGAAAACCTAGACACGCCAACCAACTGCTCCCTGGTGTACAAGGATCACCGCACACTGAGAGTGGTTTACAATGAGTTCGGCAATAATGTAACGTGTGCATAGCTCCAGTACAAGTGTAGTGTTTGTTACAGGAAACCCGGACACGCCAACCAACTGTTCCCTGGTGTACAAGGATCACCGCACACTGAGAGTGGTTTACAATGAGTTCGGCAATAATGTAACGTGTGCATAGCTCCAGTACAAGTGTAGTGTTTGTTACAGGAAACCCGGACACGCCAACCAACTGCTCGCTGGTGTACAAGGATCACCGCACACTGAGAGTTGTTTACAATGAGTTCGGCAATAATGTAACGTGTGCATAGCTCCAGTACAAGTGTAGTGTTTGTTACAGGAAACCCGGACACGCCAACCAACTGCTCGCTGGTGTACAAGGATCACCGCACACTGAGAGTTGTTTACAATGAGTTCGGCAATAATGTAACGTGCGCATAGCTCCAGTACAAGTGTTTTATCACTTACAGGAAACCCGGACACGACAACCAACTGCTCGCTGGTGTACAAGGATCACCGCACACTGAGAGTTATTTACAATGAGTTCGGCAATAATGTAACGTGTGCATAGCTCCAGTAAAAGTGTTGTATCTGTTACAGGAAACCCGGACACGCCAACCAACTGTTCCCTGGTGTACAAGGATCACCGCACACTTAGAGTTGTTTACAATGAGTTCGGCAATAATGTAACGTGTGCATAGCTCCAGTACAAGTGTAGTGTTTGTTACAGGAAACCCGGACACGCCAACCAACTGCTCGCTGGTGTACAAGGATCACCGCACACTGAGAGTTGTTTACAATGAGTTCGGCAATAATGTAACGTGTGCATAGCTCCAGTACAAGTGTTGTATATCTGTTACAGGAAACCCGGACACGACAACCAACTGCTCGCTGGTGTACAAGGATCACCGCACACTGAGAGTTGTTTACAATGAGTTCGGCAATAATGTAACGTGTGCATAGCTCCAGTACAAGTGTTGTATCTGTTACAGGAAACCCGGACACGCCAAACAACTGCTCGCTGGTGTACAAGGATCACCGCACACTGAGAGTTGTTTACAATGAGTTCGGCAATAATGTAACGTGTGCATAGCTCCAGTACAAGTGTTGTATCTGTTACAGGAAACCCGGACACGCCAACCAACTGCTCGCTGGTGTACAAGGATCACCGCACACTGAGAGTTGTTTACAATGAGTTCGGCAATAATGTAACGTGTGCATAGCTCCAGTACAAGTGTTGTATCTGTTACAGGAAACCCGGACACGCCAACCAACTGCTCGCTGGTGTACAAGGATCACCGCACACTGAGAGTTGTTTACAATGAGTTCGGCAATAATGTAACGTGTGCATAGCTCCAGTACAAGTGTAGTGTTTGTTACAGGAAACCCGGACACGCCAACCAACTGCTCGCTGGTGTACAAGGATCACCGCACACTGAGAGTTGTTTACAATGAGTTCGGCAATAATGTAACGTGTGCATAGCTCCAGTACAAGTGTTGTATCTGTTACAGGAAACCCGGACACGCCAACCAACTGCTCGCTGGTGTACAAGGATCACCGCACACTGAGAGTTGTTTACAATGAGTTCGGCAATAATGTAACGTGTGCATAGCTCCAGTACAAGTGTTTTATCTGTTACAGGAAACCCGGACACGCCAACCAACTGCTCGCTGGTGTACAAGGATCACCGCACACTGAGAGTTGTTTACAATGAGTTCGGCAATAATGTAACGTGTGCATAGCTCCAGTACAAGTGTAGTATCTGTTACAGGAAACCCGGACACGCCAACCAACTGCTCGCTGGTGTACAAGGATCACCGCACACTGAGAGTTGTTTACAATGAGTTCGGCAATAATGTAACGTGTGCATAGCTCCAGTACAAGTGTTGTATCTGTTACAGGAAACCCGGACACGCCAACCAACTGCTCGCTGGTGTACAAGGATCACCGCACACTGAGAGTTATTTACAATGAGTTCGGCAATAATGTAACGTGTGCATAGCTCCAGTAAAAGTGTTGTATCTGTTACAGGAAAGCCGGACACGCCAAACAACTGCTCGCTGGTGTACAAGGATCACCGCACACTGAGATTTTTTTACAATGAGTTCGGCAATAATGTAACGTGTGCATAGCTCCAGTACAAGTGTTGTATCTGTTACAGGAAACCCGGAAACGACAACCAACTGCTCGCTGGTGTACAAGGATCACCGCACACTGAGAGTTTTTTACAATGAGTTCGGCAATAATGTAACGTGTGCATAGCTCCAGTACAAGTGGGTTTTATCTGTTACAGGAAACCCGGACACGCCAACCAACTGCTCGCTGGTGTACAAGGATCACCGCACACTGAGAGTTGTTTACAATGAGTTCGGCAATAATGTAACGTGTGCATAGCTCCAGTACAAGTGTTGTATCTGTTACAGGAAACCCGGACACGCCAACCAACAGTTCGCTGGTGTACAAGGACCACCGCACACTTAGAGTTGTTTACAATGAGTTCGGCAATAATGTAACGTGTGCATAGCTCCAGTAAAAGTGTAGTGTTTGTTACAGGAAACCCGGACACGCCAACCAACTGCTCGCTGGTGTACAAGGATCACCGCACACTGAGAGTTGTTTACAATGAGTTCGGCAATAATGTAACGTGTGCATAGCTCCAGTAAAAGTGTAGTGTTTGTTACAGGAAACCCGGACACGCCAACCAACTGCTCGCTGGTGTACAAGGATCACCGCACACCGAGAGTTGTTTACAATGAGTTCGGCAATAATATAACGTGTGCATAGCTCCAGTACAAGTGTAGTGTTTGTTACAGGAAACCCGGACACGCCAAATAACTGCTCCCTGGTGTACAAGGATCACCGCACACTGAGAGTCAGATGTGCCAAGGGGTTCGATGGTGGTTTGCCTCAACAGTTTGTAGCGGAGGTTCGAGACAGTGTGGGCTATCTAGTACGTAATATCACAGCTCGCGGTCAAGCCGAGTTCAACGTCACGGAGCTGGAGCCTGGTGTCTCCTATAACGTCACCGTGTACTCCAGCAACGGGAAGGGGCGTAGTCCAGACACCGTGCAGATACTGGCAACTACAGAGAAGTATGAACACACCACTCTCTACCAGCGAGTATCAGGTAGTTATGAGTCACGTCAGCGTTTAATACTAGTAGGCGTGATATTAGTTCATAAAGCTTAAATGAAGAACTATTGATGGTTTCATTCCATTTCTTTTTCGGCATTTTGTTCCTAAACTGGTCGGAATTACTTATAAAAACTTAAAGGATAAATAATCTCTAGAGTGATAATTGTTGGGTTTCATTCTTACATAGAGTATAATACTTTAAATTAAGCATACAAACTCCGGAAGAAACTTTATCCTACATGAATGGTGATTTTTTGGGATTTGAATGGTGATTTTTTTGGGATTTAGTGTTGCTGCACCACGAAGTTGGTAATTTTGAAATGTTTTTGGAGGGTTGCCAAGCTTGAACAAGTCTAGAGTATAGTACTTTAAATTAAGCATACAAACTCCTGGAAGAAATGTTATCATAAACGAATGGTGTGTTTATTTGGGATTTAGTGTGCTGCACCAGGAAGTTGGTAATTGTGCAATGTTTGGAGGGTTGCCAAGCTTGAACAATTCTGGTGCCCGACTTAAACTTTGTTGTATCTGCAAAATTTATTGCTTTAGGTTCACATCAGCATAAATATCTAGCATACTTTAGTGCTGAAAAGCATAATTAAAGTCAAGATATTATTTATTTATAATGTTTTCCTATACAATTTCAGAACAGTAAATATTCAGGAAATTATAGTGAGTTTAATGTTTCACGGATCACGTTCATGAAGTACTACTTTATATGTCCTCCAGAGGATACCATGGGTGACGTGGACCCTCTGCTACTGATGGGGTTGGGGGCGTTGACCGGACTCGTGCTGATAGCCGTCGTGTTCTTGCTGACGGTTCGGCTCAGGCGGAGACGTAGACTCGCTGATCACAAACCCGCAGTCTACGAGAAGTCCGCGTCCATGCAGACTACTGTCAACCTTCCATCGGCATCCGCTGACGACGATCGCAACCCTGATGTGGTTCCCCACACAACAGGTGAGCTTACTAGGCTGCATACCTCGTGTACACTACCTTCATAACCGTGACTGGTTACGTAATATCGGATATGAAATAAAATAAATTTTTATTAAAAAAATTGAGTTACATGTTGAGCTTCAATTGTAGCTCACTATTTCTTACTAACTGTTTAGTCGGTGCTAGTGAGACGTTTATTTGAAGTAGATTTAAGAATATTTGTAGATCAGTGCAAATACTTTCGACAGGAATTTTCTGTAACAGGTTCAAGTAGATTAAGACATTGTAATTAAGTAAGCATACATATGTTTGTAATAATGTTACATAATTATACTGATTTTTTAATTATACTCAATCCCTCCACATACCATGAGCTGTTTGTTTTCAACTTAAAGAAAACAATATTCAATTCGGGAATAACTTTTACAGACTTATTATTATAAATATATTTTAATAGGACCGGACTGTCGTTTTAAAGTCCTTTTTATGTCCTGTAATCATAAAATATATAAGTATAAACGATTTTTACCAATAGGGCAACAATTGAAATACATTAGATGTCTGCTAAACATTTGATGTCGCTTAGCCGGTCAAGATTTCATATGCAAAACTGTTTATCATAAACATCTATAATAAATGCAAGAAAGCCCTAAAGATGGTTTAAACTGCAAATAGTATAAAGTGTGCCTAAACATTTTTAGGACACAAGAGAATCGAGAACGGCATTGATGTGATACAGTACTGTACTTGTGATACAGTAATTTAATATTCAGAATTCAATATAATTCGGAGAGATGGTTGCACTATTGTATTTAGAATAAAAACCGCGGCTATTTAAATGTGCTGTAATAAAAAGTGTATAATTACAGTCTGACCTTGGACCATAATACAGGATGTAATACAGTAATGTTACAGTCCACGTCAAATAAATAGAACTGTGTAATCAGGCACTGTAGGTTTCGGTTAAGTGCTTCTGATAATCAAAGCAATATAGTAACTATAGACCGTGTAAAACACTGCAGTGCCTTTACACGTAAATATTATTTAAAAATTATGATAAAAAATATAACGATCAAAGTGAAAAAAAATCTCACAAAATCTGAAGACAAATCTATATTTACGGTACTACATCCCGAAGCAAAACACTACACAAAATGAAAATGGATTCATAATTGAATGTTTTCCAATTAAAATATAGTCACGTGACAACGGCGGTGGATAATTGCAGGTACCTGACTGGCGCGCAACCCGCCGTGAATTAAAAGCGTGCAGCTTTCAAGCTTTTATCGTGCCGGTGAATGCTTCCCTCTATTCAAAGATGTACAAAAGACTGACTGTCCTTACGTTAATGGAAGCGACATATAAAAGAGTGTTTTATCTCCTGTTTGCAGAACTGGAGGAGATTGAGGTGGGAGTAGAGTTATCTCCTGCTCCCCCTTGGGATACTTCTCACGTCGCTGTCCCGTGTCCAGCCACCATTCCGCTCTACACACATGTGGTATTCCCTCGCTCTTTTTGCTATGTGATAAGAACTATGAATTGTATTAACTGTTATTAACGTATAAATTATCTGTGCACAGTTATGTAACAAATCATCTGATTTACGTCATTTATATTTACATATAAAAATATAATTACGAATCAAGTCTGTTACGTTATACATATACATATATGAGATTCTGTTTTCCATTTTATACAAAGGAATTTCATTTCATATTAGTACGCAAAATTGATTCCTTTGAATGCTCACACTAATTTGTTAATTCATGAATATTTATGATGTCATATATTGTTGATTGCGTAAATTCAATTCATGTTGAGTTCTGACATATTGTTTCCAAGGAAAATGATAAATGATGCACATTTACAGTAAAGTTATTCTCCCCAAGCGAATTTCATCCTTCCATCTGCGAGCCTGTAGAATAATGATGTGGATGTTGATTTTAGGCTCTGTAGCTCCATTCCTTTGGCTAATAGGGTACTCAGTATTTACATTAGGATATATTTATTCAGTACAGTGTTAAGATGGATTCGTTTAATGAACTCATGGTTATGAGCGAACTGAGATCGAGTAGAACGTCTCCTTCCTAGTTATAACAGAGAACTTGAATTTCTCAAATTAAATATTGTATCTATAAAGATTTTTGCTAAGATCTGGTCACTATATCTGTTCTAGATAACATGACAATTTTGTGAATTAGTAAATAATACAGTAAAATAGGTGGACTAGAACAATAATTAACATTCTTTAAAAATTTAATATATCAGTTGAAGTAGATAGATTTGAAAGTATAGATCAAACTTAACATAAATTTACTATAATACTTGCTGAAAAACTAAAACAAACAAAACAATATATTAAATACAGAAGAATTTATACATTTATAATATGACAAATAACATAAAGATTTACAGCTTTTGTGCAGCGAACACAGCAAAATTAAGTTTATTCTGGTTTTGTACTATATTAATATAAAGAAACGCAGGAAAGAGTAAACACTGAAGAACCTCTAGAGTCTTACTGATGAAATTGATCATAAACATGCTTTAATTAACATTACAAATTATGAACTGACCAATTAAATGTATTCTATTCGAACAAATGTAAGGAAAATCCGGGATGTAAGGAAGTGGTTCTTATTCTATATTATTTTTATTCCGAAAAATTAAGTAAAAGTAAGTTTGTATTTGGCACTATATTCATAAAAATCCTAATTGAATATAATGAATCCCACACGTACATCTGCAGTAATGGTGTGGTTCATATTTCCTGTCACGTTCTACCACATTTGTAAGATGGAACAAGCGGAAAGTATAATAATACTTTATTCTGGAACAGTGAAGTTTAGATGATGATGAATCACTTTCTGGGGGTGGTGTCTGTAGATAACGGAAAGTATAATAATACTTCATTCTGGAAGGGTGGAGTTTAGATGATGATGAATCACTTTCTGGTGGTGGTGTCTGTAGAAAACGGAAAGTATAATAATACTTTATTCTGGAACAGTGAAGTTTAGATGATGATGAATCACTATCTGGTGGTGGTGTCTGTAGATAACGGACGTACCGGTCAGATGGCAGAAGGGTTGGCCGAGCAGCGAGGCAGTGACTCCTAGTCTGCGAAACGCCGAGACCCAAACACCGGTCGGGGTCCCTAGGCACAAGGAGAGCACCGTCTAGCCCACGGCCGAGGTACGGTACCTGCAGATACAAGCTTAATCTTATTTATAATCACCATTTTGAATTACTAATTAACACTTATAAATCCAAGTAGAAGTAAACGAATTTTCATAAAACATGTTCCGTATTAAAAGAGATGATATAAGATAGATGTTTCAAAAACCTTAACCCTGAAACACACACACACACACACACACACACACACACACACACACACACACACACACACACACACACACACACACACACACACATATATACATATATATATATATATATATATATATATATTAATCTAAAATAAGTGAATCTTTAAATATATAATTAACTAATATAATCCGAAAAATACCATAGTATGAAATTAATACGTGGTTTGATAACCTTTCCCGTTGTGTAGAAATATATTTGTAATAAATGTGATAATTTCCCACATCTAAAGAAATGTTTTCATGAGATACTGTTATTTTCCTTTCACTTCACTTTCCTCATATTTTTACTCTGCTACCGCTCATGTACAACTGAAAAACCAAACATCGTTTTAAATTTCGATGTATAAGAAATATTAATTTTATAGAAATTAACTCTATAAAATCAAATTTGATTACTGTTGATACCGTAGCATGGCAACAGCTTCAGTTTCAAAATTACTTTTTATTGTGCCTCATAAAATCAGCCGTAAATACTATAAAGAATAATAAATCTTAAAATTTGTTGGTAAACACCAATTCCGTTGATAAGTTTTGCCAAATATTTATTGTAATCCAAGGAAGATTAATAAGAAGATAAACATTAGAAAAGTGACCTGGATTAATTTGGAATTTTGAAAAAATAGTAGTATTTATATTTCATAATACAAATTTAACAGATGTTGACACAAAAAGTCAATAAATTGACTGGAATTTCTGTTTTCATTTAGCGTTATAGCAGTGATTACTTCTACACTGCTTGATCAGTAGTTAATGAAGATAACACATTTAAAGGCAACATCTAACTAACTTCAGATTGCACCAGCAACTTATTTAAATGTCTAATGCATAATTATTTAAACACTGTTATAAATCCAACCTTAATGAACAAAACTGTGATTGTTTTCATGGACGGTATCCTCAACTGGTAGTTTTCCTTGACATTGTGATATGGAATTTAACAGTGGCTAAAAGAAAAACAGAGAAATACACACTACGTCTCATCAATCCATTGTATCTCAGACTATCATTCACAACCCAAAACCTTATAAACAATTATATTGGAAAACAGTATGAAATTAATAATTATTTTCCCCTTATACAAGAATTTAACAGCTTCTTCCTAACATTTGAATAGAATATCTCTCTAAAAATTAATAAGCTTCTCAGTCCTACTTATGTATATTTTCTTCATTGGGGCAACATAGCAAAGTCAACTTTGGCACTGGAAATACTTTAGATCGAAAGTAGATTACAGCTGCCAGAAGAAGTCGCTTTTTGACCGAATTAGATTTTCGGGAGCTTCGTACATATATAGTTTATTGCTCTACGTATGTAAATCTACAACAAGGCAAACTCTATTATGGCACTTGAAATATCTTATACTGGAAGTAAATGACAAGGACTGAAGTAAACGCTTTTTGACTGATTGTAGGATTGTGAGACTTATGAAATTGTATTTTTTAACGGGCCAACAAGGCAGACTTAACTGTGGTGTTAAAAATACTCTTAATTAGAACCAGAAATACCCAAACACTTGCAAAACATAATATAAGATTAAATTCTGATGCTCTTAAGCATGAACACTGAAATAATGTGTACCTGATGTTAGCTTACTTACTTTAGAAATATTTCATAGCACTCCATCATATTAGATCATAAGAGCTTTTACTAAGTATTATAAGAATTTTTAAATACTGCGTGTGAATTTTCGAGTAATCTTCTAATTGAAAGCATTTCTGTTTATTGGACACGAACCATCATTAGTCTTTGTGTTACGTTTATTTCACATCCCGAAGGATTAAGGAATATAGCCATAGCCGACACAGTGATTCAATCGAAGGCGTTAATTCCAAAGGTTAAACCTTAAACCCAAAGATTCGACCCCATAGATCAGTTAAGTTAGATAAATCAATACCTATTGTAGAACTAACAACGGTTCCAGCAATATTAGGAATTAATAACGAATAATCTAATACATGTCTAATACGATTTTAATTCGTCTGGTTACCATCGTCTTGCATCAGTTAAGTTAGATAAATCAATACCTATTGTAGAACTAACAACGGTTCCAGCAATATTAGGAATTAATAACGAATAATCTAATACATGTCTAATACGATTTTAATTCGTCTGGTTACCATTGTCTTGCATCAGTTAAGTTAGATAAATCAATACCTATTGTAGAACTAACAACGGTTCCAGCAATATTAGGAATTAATAACGAATAATCTAATACATGTCTAATACGATTTTAATTCGTCTGGTTACCATCGTCTTGCATCAGTTAAGTTAGATAAATCAATACCTATTGTAGAACTAACAACGGTTCCAGCAATATTAGGAATTAATAACGAATAATCTAATACATGTCTAATACGATTTTAATTCGTCTGGTTACCATCGTCTTGCATCAGTTAAGTTAGATAAATCAATACCTATTGTAGAACTAACAACGGTTCCAGCAATATTAGGAATTAATAACGAATAATCTAATACATGTCTAATACGATTTTAATTCGTCTGGTTACCATCGTCTTGCATCAGTTAAGTTAGATAAATCAATACCTATTGTAGAACTAACAACGGTTCCAGCAATATTAGGAATTAATAACGAATAATCTAATACATGTCTAATACGATTTTAATTCGTCTGGTTACCATCGTCTTGCATCAGTTAAGTTAGATAAATCAATACCTATTGTAGAACTAACAACGGTTCCAGCAATATTAGGAATTAATAACGAATAATCTAATACATGTCTAATACGATTTTAATTCGTCTGGTTACCATCGTCTTGCATCAGTTAAGTTAGATAAATCAATACCTATTGTAGAACTAACAACGGTTCCAGCAATATTAGGAATTAATAACGAATAATCTAATACATGTCTAATACGATTTTAATTCGTCTGGTTACCATCGTCTTGCATCAGTTAAGTTAGATAAATCAATACCTATTGTAGAACTAACAACGGTTCCAGCAATATTAGGAATTAATAACGAATAATCTAATACATGTCTAATACGATTTTAATTCGTCTGGTTACCATCGTCTTGCATCAGTTAAGTTAGATAAATCAATACCTATTGTAGAACTAACAACGGTTCCAGCAATATTAGGAATTAATAACGAATAATCTAATACATGTCTAATACGATTTTAATTCGTCTGGTTACCATTGTCTTAAGCAATAAAATAACGTCAGTAATATTAAACTTTGCAATAGTACCTAAATAATAATTATGTAATATTCTAAATTTTAATAATTTTGTAACGAACTAATTCCAGTAAAATTATCCTAATAACAATATAAATGCGAAAGTGAGTTTCGTTGTTTGTCATATTTTCCCGTGTAAACTACTGTTTACGCTGAAATTTTACATGGACATTCTGGGATTTTCCGGTATAAATATAGGCCTAATCATATTACGAAATTTTTCCAGGCTAAGCCCAATTTGGTCTCTAAAGTTGTGAAATATTAATTGAAATAATCAGTTAAATGTAATCAAATGTTCTATGCAACCATTTTTATAGCAGTACAAAACAATATGTTTAGTTAATATTACCATTATTTTCGATTTGTTTGCATTTATATTTTCAAAGCATAGATTAAATTTGATAGTTAAAAGACTTCTTATTTAAACCTTTTATATAACTGCTGTTGTCCGCGGAGCAAAACAATATCCAGACAAGAAAATTAAAACTTTTATTAAAAATATACTTTTAACTTTAACGTTTTAGAAAATATTAAGTATTAGAGATATAAGAAAAAGATTATATCTAACTTTTTATATAATTTTAAAGATGGTTATTCGAGTAAAACATATCTTGTTTGTTTTTTGACAGAAATAAGCTCCTCAGATATGTATAGGTATAGATAGTATCTTGATTGAAAAAAAAGACCTGAGTATTATAATTAGCCATTAATATACGCTATTTTACATAATATGTTATTGATTGTGGCAAGAAGGTAAATCTAATGTAACCAGAACTTAATTAGCGTCGGAAATATAATTCATTTGTACTAGAAGTGCTCATACATGTACGCATACACATACTACGAAACCACGTGCAAATACCATAGGTAACTCCTAGATATCTGTAAAATAAAGCTGTTTTAGCTGCTTCTTAATTACATGAGTTTTGGCACAAGGTATAGAAGTGATAGATTCTTTTATAATTCTTGCACCTTGCTTAACATACAGGAAAAGTTATACAATTTACGTGTTTCATACATCTTATTATAGTATTGTAATAAATAAATTTATAATGATGTACCTATATAATATAATAGAAGTTCTAAGCAGTTATACAGAATAAAATTATAAACACACAAAAATGTGTTTTAACATACATTTTGACAAAGTTTTAGTAAAATTTAAAACATAACTATGGAATATTATTTATTGGAGAAATTTTTTAATGTTTTTTCCATTTTATACTGAAATACTATTCTTCTTTAATTATTTTATTCCGGAAAGTAATTTTCGACTCATGTACATGTTTCAGTTGCTAAGTACATTGTGTGAGTTGAAATGAACAGTGTTGGATATTGACCGTGGGTCACAGTTCTTAAGTGCGTTGTGTGAGTTGAAATGAACAGTGTTCGATATTGACCGTGGGTCACAGTTCTTAAGTGCGTTGTGTGAGATGAAATGAACAGTGTTCGAAATTGACCGTGGGTCACAGTTCCTAAGTGCGTTGTGTGATTTGAAATGAACAGTGTTGGATATTGACCGTGGGTAACAGTTCCTAAGTACATTGTGTGAGTTGAAATGAACAGTGTTGGATAAAGTACATTGTGTGAGTTGAAATGAACAGTGTTGGATATTTACCGTGGGTAACAGTTCCTAAGTGCATTGTGTGAGTTGAAATAAACAGTGTTGGATATTTACCGTGGGTAAAAGTTCCTAAGTACATTGTGTGAGTTAAAATGAACAGTGTTCGATATTGACCGTGGGTCACAGTTCCTAAGTACATTGTGTGAGTTGAAATGGACAGTGTTGGATATTGACCGTGGGTAACAGTTCCTAAGTACATTGTGTGTGTTGAATGAACAGTGGTGGATATTTACCGTGGGTAACAGTTCCTAAGTACGTTGTGTGAGTTGAAATGGACAGTGTTGGATATTGACCGTGGGTAACAGTACCTAATTACATTGTGTGAGTTGAAATGAACAGTGTTCGATATTGACCGTGGGTCACAGTTCCTAAGTACATTGTGTGAGTTGAAATGGACAGTGTTGGATATTGACCATGGGTCACAGTTCCTAAATGCGTTTTGTCACTTGAAATGAACAGTGTTGGATATTGACCATGGGTCACAGTTCCTAAATGCGTTGTGTGAGTTGAAATTAACAGTCTTGGATATTTACCGTGGGTAACAGTTCCTAAGTACATTGTGTGAGTTGAAATGAACAGTGTTCGATATTGACCGTGGGTCACAGTTCCTAAGTACATTGTGTGAGTTGAAATGGACAGTGTTGGATATTGACCGTGGGTAACAGTTCCTAAGTACATTGTGTGTGTTGAAATGAACAGTGGTGGATATTTACCGTGGGTAACAGTTCCTAAGTACGTTGTGTGAGTTGAAATGGACAGTGTTGGATATTGACTGTGGGTAACAGATCCTAAGTACATTGTGTGACTTAAAATGGACAGTGTTCGATATTGTCCGTGTTTAACAGTTCCTAAGTACATTGTGTGAGTTGAAATGAACATTGTTAGATATTTACCGTGGGTAACAGTTCCTAAGTACATTGTGTGAGTTGAAATGAACAGTGTTGGATATTTAACGTGGGTAACAGTTCCTAAGTACATTGTGTGAGTTGAAATAAACAGTGTTGGATATTTACCGTGGGTAAAAGTTCCTAAGTACATAGTGTGAGTTGAAATGAACAGTGTTGGATATTTACCGTGGGTAACAGTTCCTAAGTACGTTGTGTGAGTTGAAATGAACAGTGTTGGATATTTACCGTAGGTAACAGTTCCTAAGTGCGTTATGTGAGTTTAAAAGGACAGTGTTGGATATTGACCGTGGGTAACAGTTCCTAAGTACATTGTGTGAGTTGAAATGAACAGTGTTCGATATTGACCGTAGGTCACAGTTCCTAAGTGCGTTTTGTCACTTGAAATGAACAGTGTTCGATATTTACCGTGGGTAAAATTTCCTAAGTACATTGTGTGAGTTGAAATGAACAGTGTTGGATATTTACCGTGGGTAACAGTTCCTAAGTACGTTGTGTGAGCTGAAATGAACAGTGTTGGATATTTACCATGGGTAACAGTTCCTAAGTATATTGTATGAGTTGAAATGAACAGTGTTGGATATTTACCGTGGGTAACACTTCCTAAGAACGTTGTGTGAGTTGAAATGAACAGTGTCTAATATTGACTGTGGGTCACAGTTCCTAAGTGCGTTGTGTGAGTTTAAATGAACAGTGTTGGATATTTACTGTGAGTCACAGTTCCTAAGTGCGTTGTGTGAGTTGAAATTAACAGTGTTGGATATTGACCGTGGGTCACAGTTCCTAAGTGCGTTGTATGAGTTTAAATGAACAGTGTTGTATATTGACCGTGGGTAACAGTTCCTAAGTACGTGTGTGAGTTGAAATGAACAGTCTTGGATATTTACCGAGGGTCACAGTTCCTTAATACGTTGTGTGAGTTGAAATGAACAGTGGATATTGACCGTGAGTCACAGTTCCTAAGTACGTTGTGTGAATTGAAATTAACAGTGTTGGACATTGAACGTGAGTCACAGTCCCTTGGAAATATATTTATTTTGCGGTGTTGGTTAATATTGCATCGTTACGATGTCTAAACGTAACCTAAAAAGTTAATTTAACAATTTCAATCCTTTTAAAATTGAAATGAAATAATATTGTAAATTTATTCTAATCACAGTAAATTTATGCACGTTGTCACATTATGTAAATATTTATTTTGTTTCAGATGCTAGCCAGATTTCTGAACCCCCTAGTAGTTAGTTTATTAAGTAAACTACTTACAGTTCTGCACCCAGAAAATAAGGTAAAATTTTCTTCGATAGTAGGCCATGTATATTAATCTTATAATACTTACTACTTAAATGTACGAATACGATAATTTGAGTCAGCATCCATTGTTTAAATTTTTGGCATTCCAACGGTAAACTTTTCAAATACATCAGGTTGTAAGACTTTTGTAAACGATTTTACGATAATATAAGGAAAAATATGATTATTTCTAAAAATAATCTTTTTATCGTTTTTTTCCAAATTTTACAATCTCCATTTTAAATCTTAGAAACCACATAACTTTATTTAATACCAATAGTTAGGAATGCACGAAATAATAAACATAATTTTAAAGAATATTAAAAAATTCCTTATTTCTCTTCTTGAATATTTGAACTGATATACACGTCGGATTACAAAGATTCGTGAGTATTTCATGTTGACTGAGCTATTAGTGGCTTCTGCTTAGCTTTATTAATATTGATATTAACGTAAAAATTAATTACATGTAAGACTTTCAATTATACTAGTTACACAGCACATAAATATTTGGTAACGAAAAAGTATGCTGAGGTTCGAGGAAGTATTTCAGTTAGGTCTGAGGCTGAAGCTTGGATTGCGTTACGTAACTCTCATTGTTACTGAGCTACCTAACCTTCTCATACGGTCCGAGCGCTAAATTTTGTCGTCAATAAATTATATAACATTTTATGAATAAAATCTTGTCTAACTAATTAAAAAAGTAATACCTTCAAATAACAAATGATGTGATGTTCACGCGTAACATTCACTCAAATAAACAATCAGGCGGGTTGAGGGTTTTTAGTAAGTAATTCTACCTTATCGTCATAAAGAGAACATTCAGAGATAAATTATCACGTATAGTACTTTAAAATTTGCTGTAACGTTAATTGTTAATGTGAAATAAACTAAGAAAATAAATTATTAAAGGGTAAATGATCTCATTGCTGTTTTGTTTCAGTGCCTTATACTTCTAATGGGAAAGAAAATAAAGAAGATTTAAATAGAGTAAAGATACTAAGTAAAATCTGTAATAATTTAATAATATGTTAGAGTGGGCTACATGGCCAGAGATAAACTATTTTATATTTACTGTATTATACTGCTAGTGCTGTATTCTAAAGTATGGATGTTTATAGGTTATAATTATTAAGTTCACTGTGTTATAATACTTTGTTAATCGAGTTTTAAAACAGGATTTTGTATTAATAATCCACCGACAAAATATCAATATAATAATCTTATCAACTGTTCAAATACTTGAATGACTGGAACTAATATCTATCGTTTTGAATTTCTTACTTGTACACAGATTTAATACTACATAAAATATGATAATTTGAGTTAATTATATGCTTGGAAACAGCATTAAAATCCAACATAAGATTTTTTGTGCTTAGGCTATATAATACAAATTGTGTACTACACTGGTTTTTAAATATTATATTTGTTTATACATATAGTTTTAATTTATTGAATTATTTCTTCATATAAGTATTTATCTTTTTTATTTAATATTTAAATATTGTTTTAAAACAATGTGCGGAATAATGTCTCCTTGTATATTGAAAAAATTCACATATCTGCAATTTGTTTAAATAGAAACATAATTAACGATAGTATGTTTGGATTTCATAATTTAAGGTAAGTTAGCATTTCATTTTGAGTTTATACATTTACGTGGTTTTTAATATTCATATCACCAATTTCATACGAGTTTATTATTTAAACCGAATATATAAAACTATATTTCTCATATATTTCTTATGGTTTATATTAATTTTAATTTAAAAGTAATCTGGCTTCTTTCTACAATCAAGCCATCAGAATAAGAATTTGATTAGATAAAGTATTTTCTCACAGATATGTTTATGTTTAAGACTACTACAATCGTATTTGAAGCAAAAAAGTAACTGATATATAAAGTAGGCAACACTTAAAATACCGCACAAGGTCTTACTAAGATATCATTATTACACACTGACAAATTATAGTTGCGGTTATTACATTTAAAATACCCAAACTACATATAGGTTACAGCTGCGATTATTGTACTTATACGTAAAAGATCCTATATGACGAATGCATAACTCCGTTTGGCTTATATTACAAATATTTCATCCATACAATGTAATTTATTGAATTAGATTTTGACTTTTTTCAAAATGCAGGTTTTTTTTATCAGATCTAGCTTGAAAACAGAAATATAAATATTTAAATGAACAAATATAATATAAGAAATAATTAAAATCCAATTAATTACTTGAAGCTCAGCAACACTGGGATGAAAATTTTATTACAGTTAGTCCGTGTTTGTGTAGATAAAAAATATTGAAATGTATGCCATAAGTCTGTGAACAGGAAGAAGAATTTCTTAAAACATACGTTGACACTCAACTGAATTAAAGGGTAATTTTAATGTTAAAAAATAATGCATATTATCTTTTGATACATTATCTCCAATTTTCGCGTAATAAGGTTTTTGCTATATATGTTGTATTTAAATTTCAAAAGTAAACTTTTTATAACATGAAGTATACTGCATGAGTACGATAAAGTTCAAGAAGACTTCTAGAAACAGCAATCATCAACGTTTGTTTTGTAACTCTTCTCTTTAACCCACTTCTATACATTCTCTGTATCTGAGGACTCTCTTGCTCCCTAATTTACTGCGGCCTACTGGTTTGTGGTATTACTGGTTTGTTACTAGCATGCTCCTCTGTTATCATATGAAAGGGAAAATATGTTACTTAACTTTCGTACAACTGCTTTGCTTAAAATTATAAACTTACCATATTTCATAAGAACTGGATAACTGAGATGACATTTTTGTTTGATCTCTAAAGTAATATTTTTATTCATGTGAAAAATATATATTTTCTTATTAGAAAAGAAATATAAAAATATTTGTATCTGTGAGAAATTTGAATTATGTCTTAAGTGCTTACAGAAGACCGGTTTACTCATTTCATAATGATGAAATTTGAATTTACTTAATAATTGAAGGTTGATTTTTCATTTTAAAGAATCTTGAAGCTTATAACATCCTCTGGTTCCACTGATAATCACGGAAACTATCAACCAGAAATATACGTTTCAGAAAAAGAACTTATGTATTTTGGATATACAAGTATTTGTTTTTTTTGCAATGTAACAATGTAATCTAAAAATGAGCCTAAAGTATTTAAAAAAATGTTATAAAATATTTCTTTGGATATTGTAGACTACTGAAAGTGTTGTTAAGAAACTTTGTTGATTAATATTTTCCTTTTATAAAAAAATTATAGATATTAATGTTGAATAGTTAATCATATAACTATACTAACTAACTTAACTGAACTAAGTTAAATTGTCTTAGCTTAAATTCATTATTATGTTTTAAAGTATAAGGTTATATATTAAAAATATACCTGAAATAATAATGTTTCTGTTTTGAATCATACCATCTCTGTATTATCTTTTGTCTTTTAAAGAACCCCACGTGAGAACTAAATTAATTTGAAGCTATTTTAAAATATGAGTTTGATCATCTATCCATTATAACTTGGGATTTGTGCTTGTATATACTGAATGTAAATTATAACTTTATATTTCTTGGTATGTGTATAAAATGCATTTCATGTAACATAATAAATTTCTGTTTATATAAACTATATTAGACAAGTGTTTCTTATTCCTGCCAGTTACTACGTATATTAGTTTAGGAATCAAGAAAGTAATGAAAACTTTGAAATTTTAGTAGGCAGTGGCATCTACCAGGCATAAGCCTCTAGAATTTCAACGTCCATGCCTAATCCTGGCCTTCGGTAGTAAATAGCTCTCTGGCAGATCCCGGTCTCTAGCAGGCATCAGCCTTTGCCATGACCTGATACACATCAGGTTTCGGAATCTCTGACGGTTCTTCCTCTTTGATAGTTTCGAATATTTGGAAGCTATGAGGCTCAAGGGCCTCCTGGCTTCTAGCATGAACCGGGTTTTAAAATTCCCTGGTCTGTGGGAGCTCTCAGCTTCAAATAAACCTTCCGGCCCTTTGCAAGTTCCAGTCATCATGAGTCCCAGCCTACTAGTAAATCCCGCCCTCTGGAGGTGCCCCACTTTTGGCATATAATAGCCATTGATAAATTTAACCTTCTTGGACCTTTCGAAATCTGGGAGCGTTCACTATTTAGAACTTCACAGCGGCTAGCAAAGCCCGGCCTGTAGTAGGTCTCAGAATTGGCGATTCCTTAGCAACAAACCTGCCTCGTATAGGCTAATTAAATTTGGGCTAAATCCATAAAACTATAAGTGTAATGTGTGTGTGTGTGTGTGTGTGTGTGTGTGTGTGTGTGTGTGTGTGTGTGTGTGCGCGCGCGTGCGCGTGTGTGTACGAGTATATATTATGAACTTTATTCAAGAAATATGCTCCCTTGTCTCAAAGAACGCAGAACCACCGTCCTTGGTTAATACTTATCATAGAAAACGTTCAAGCCAGATATGTTTAAAATATATCCATCTACAAGGTGAATACAGTGGCTGTGCATGTAATGTTAAAAAGGTTTTGGCCTAGAAGGTTTACCATAACACGTAACTTTCGTAAATATGCATTAAGAATTGCGGCCATAATCGTTATTAGACATTGAGAGTATATACATAAATAGTTAATGTTAAGATAATAAATCTACCTAAAATGAAAAGGTTATGCCGTAATTACTTACAAACATATTATATTTTTTTATATCAATAGGTTCACCTTATTAGGTTATGTGTCGTGAATATAATTATACGAGTTTGAAAGTATTTTGTCAATATGTATAAATTAAACTCTTTAGTAATAAAGTACTAGCATTCCCTTAGGAAATACAAAATCTTCTAACGGCAGAAAGTTTCAAGAAATTGAGCTTCAACAGTCTGAAAGAAGACAGGATATTCTAAAAGTTTGAACCTTGAAAAGCTTCCAAAGATTTATAGATCTCATTGTCGAGAGATCTATATAGAGTGTCGAACGTTCTATTAATATCGAGGTGCGAGGAGGCTATATAACAGTACGAGAAGACAAAGCCCACAAGTGCTGTCATGAGCTAGAAAATATTGGATGTTGGGACCTCCTAAAGGGTAGATACGATTTCAGTAAAAATACTATACTTTTAAACGAAATTGTCTTTATTGTTTTATGTCATTGTTAAATTTATTAAAGTAGATCAAAGGTCCAGCTTATCCACTTAATTGTTTAACTCAGTGGGTTTGTTACCATTATAAGAGTTTCAAAAAGGAAGTTTACTACCAAACTGAAATGCTAGAAGAAACCAAAGGGAAATTTGGACTTCTGAGTTAAAAGAAAATCTTTTAAAACCTGTTTTTGAAGAACCTAATGCAAGTACTGGGTTATTGGCTAGGACATTACAGGTTTCTCGTCCTACAGTAGGGATAATATAGAAAATACAGCAACTTTACCTTATCATTTAAAACGTGTACTTCAGAAGACTGAGATTTCCGAATTTTTTCTGTAATATTTACAGATGAAGCAACTTTTTCTAGAAATGGTATCGTGAACTTACACAATACCTAATTGTGGTCTGACGAAAATCCACATGTTGTTTTACAAGGTAGACACCATAAAAAATTTAAACTATACCTTTAGATAGGTATTATCGGTGACTGTTTACTGGGACCACATGTTTTATATCCACAATAAATGGCAATGCATACGGACATTTTTTTAATCAGTGACTTTCAAAACATTTTAGAAGATATACCTCTTGCAAGAACGTAAAATGTATATTTTACCCTCTATGGTGCACCAGCATATTATAATTTTGCTTGTGAAAGGACATGTAAATGAATTGTTTCGTCAGAGTTTGATTGATAGAGCTGTACTGTGGCATAGCCTCCACGTTCTCCAGATATGAATCCCATTGATTTCTGTGTCTGGAGTCATAATACCAATCAATCAAAATGAAAATATTTATTGTTCAAAGACATATGCATGCATAGAACATTGTCTTTAAATAGTTTTTATTATATAATATCAGAAGTATGTATTATATAGTAGTAGTATATGTTAGAAATGCCAACTAAAATATCAATTGCTAGTATACAAACAATGTCATTAAAACTAAATGTGGATCACACATATGTTAATGGCCCAGGCTAAGGATCTCCATCCAACAGCTCGTTCACAGTGTTAAACACATGTTTTATCAAGTACTGCTGTAATTTATTTTTAAAGAATGCCTCAGTTAAAGAATATTTCATCCTAAACAACAGAGCATTACTATTTGGACCAACATATGACATAGATCTTTTGAAGATTTGCTTATGTAGTGCGGAATGACGAGTGTATCTGTCTCTGGTGGAATATAGATGATTACATGTAGGGAAATAATGCAGGTTTTTGATTGTATACATTGTATACATGTCAAAAGATTTTCATTAGTGAACACTGCCCGACAACTGTCATGACTATCCATGCAAAATAGTACTATAACAAGTTTTTTTGTAATTTAAAACTTTCCCAACAGAGTTAACTGAGGCGGGTCCCCAAAAGATCAGCCCATACGTCAGAATAGGAACAAAATATCAAAAATAAACTAACCTAAATGTCTTCCTAGATAAAATGTGGGAAAATATATCAATGAATATATACAGGTAATTAGGTTTTGACATACTGATTAATATGTTTTGACCAATCCAAGTTAGAGTGCTATATAAAGTCCTACAAAAGACACAGATGTGGATTCCTGAATAGGATTAGTATCTCCCAAGATAGTCTTACCGCTCCTATTATTTTTGGTTTTGAAATGTGAGATTCTGGGTTTTTTGGTGTTTAAAAATAAATCATTCGAAGAAAACCATAAGCTAAGATATTTTAAATTGAAAGGCAGATCGGTTGCTAGAATTTTAGGTGATTCCGCGTGGATAATGAAACTGGTGTCGTCAGCGTATTGAAATAAGTAGCCCTAGATCGATTTGTTTAGGCCCTTTAAGTACACAATAAATAAGAGAGGGCTAAGTATAGAACCTTTGGGAACACCTACCGTTACAGTCAAACAGCTAGATTTACCCTTACCGATTTTGTTGGTAATTTCAACATATTGAGAACTACCTGAAAGAGAACAAAACCACTCATGTATCATACCTCTGACACCATGAAGCTCCATCTTCTTCAAAAGACCCTCATAGTTGATGGTATCAAAATCACGAGCATGATTACAACAAATGCCAGCAGTGCTTCTGCCTGCATCACGAGATGAAAGTTAGAAGTTCTTAGAAATTCATCGATTTTATGAGTGGATGAACAGTTTTTAAGAAAACCGAATGAAGTAGGTGATAGTGAAAGATTTTCCTAGAATAATTCAATAAATATATTGTGAATTAAACGCTCAAATATTTTTTGTGTGTGGGAAGTATTGAAATTGGTCTATACTGTTTATTCGAAGATCTATCACCATTTTTAAAGATTGAGACAACTTTGGCACATTTTAAATTTCAGGGGAATATACCTTGGGAGATTGAGTTAATGAAAAGAATTGCTAAAGGATAAGGCGAGTGGACCCGGAACTAGCTTTTAGGCCTGTGATTACACTCATAATATCAGAGGGAGAGGCTGGGGCGAGAAAAATACTAGAGGCACATGTAATTACAGAGAGAGAATTAACAGATGATATTGTACACTGGGTGTTAACATCATTGCATACATTTATATAATGTTAATTTAACCTTGAAACAACAGTCTATTCTACACCAAGCAATAGATTGTAAACCAAGAAATGCTTTACTATCGTATTCGAGACGCCGCTGCAACTATCAGATCTCAGCCAGAAATTTTTGTAAAAGTGTGACAGTCTTTTGTCAAGCGAGTTAATGCATGGTTGCATCAAATGGTGGTAATGTACAGCACTTATTCGAAATATGTACAAGGTGATTTTGATTTGCTAAATTGATCTTAATAAACTGTTGAAATATGTTGCAATTATATGATTTAAAATTGATTGCTGTCTAGTTTTACTACGTTTATTTTACTATAGAAGTGTTGCACCTAAAATTTTGTTCCCTCAATTTATTTAAATGCATCCAATTATGGGCACTGTTGTATCAAGTCTTTGTTTGATAGTTTATAGTGCTATGCAAATAGGCATAACATTAAATGGGCTAAAAATTGCGCTTCAAATTTATATTAAAATTTGCGGTTTTGTATTATTTAAGTTTACAAAATTAATATGCCCGCTATTTCAAAACAGAACATATAAACTAAATGATTATTATTTAAACATACGACATGTCTATCGGTCAAGCTGTTCTAGAGATAAATATTACGCAGTAAAGTAGTACCAAATGGCGGATATCTGAGGCAAGAGGCATTTTAGGACATACCTGTGTAGGAATTTTTTCAAATTTTTGTCCCTGGAACCACCCCCTGAAGTACCTCAGTGCATTACGGATACAGTCTGTATAACAGTTATGCACCACCGCTGTATTACTATAAACATTGGCGATTTGGTTTATAGTATTTATGTTGACTGACACAAGGTTGCGTGTGTCCAACGTAAAATTAGCGATGGACTTTCCTTGCTAGTTTGCCCACAGAGGTGAGGGGGTCGGTTTGGCCACCATTCGACCTAATGCTATCGAAAATGAATGATTTTGTCAACGATTTGTGTGTCAATATTACTGACGCAAACATTTTACACTTTTTTACCATTTAAGTACACCATAAATGTGCGAGACTTATTAATAATAATGTGACATATATGCTTCAACCGTCAATGAAAAATGTGTATTATTTAGTCCAGTATATTTATATACAAGTGTAAAAATCGTATTTAAATAAAGTTTTATATTTTTACCTCCCTATAAGTTAGAAAATGTTAATATCCCATGTTTATGTTGACACCAAACAAAACTGAATTTCAAATTTAGAAAAACACTGAAAGCTTGAGATTAATTTGATACAAAATTGTGTCGGCCAGTGAAGTGTGACGTAATAAAAACTAATTTTAGTGAGAGATCTGTGAAGCACTTAAATTATTTTCCACTTAATATCAAGCATAAGATTAGTAAACTTATATATTTACCACAGGCAAACGAATTTGCAAAATTGACGAAAATATCCTTGCAGTACATGTTGTCTTATATGCAGAATTGAAGAAACTTAAAAATAAAAAATACACTAATAAATAAACATTTACTAAGTGCGCTGGACACATTTTGAGTGTCCATATATATATAATTTCAATAAACATTGACTCCGCCGGGAGTCGAACCCGGATCTCTCACTTATATATATATATATATATATATATATATATATATATATATATATATATATATATATATAAGTAAGAATAACTTAAATGCTCTTGAGTGAGAAATGTAAAAGATAATTTATTTATTTAATGAATTTATAAATATAATATAAGTATATGAATAGTTTGTTAAACAATCCGTTGGTTTGCTCTAAATCTGCTGTTATTATCATACAAACAATGTAGATTTAAACAAGAAACATTTTTTATTTATTCAATGAAACCAATTGAATAAATGCCAATTTATGAAACTAGACTATTATATACACACCCAATAGTGTGTTAAACAATCCGTTGGCTTGTTCTAAATCTGCTGTTAGTATCATACAAACAATGTAGATTTAAACAAGAAACATTTTTTATTTATTCAATGAAACCAATTGAATAAATGCCAATTTAAGAATTTAGACTATTATATACACACCTAATAGTTTGTTAAACAATCCGTTGGTTTGTTCTAAATCTGCTGTTAGTATCATACAAACAATGTAGATTTAAACAAGAAACATTTTTTATTTATTCAATGAAACCAATTGAATAAATGCCAATTTATGAAACTAGACTATTATATACACACCAATAGTGTGTTAAACAATCCGTTGGCTTGTTCTAAATCTGCTGTTAGTATCATACAAACAATGTAGATTTAAACAAGAAACATTTTTTATTTATTCAATGAAACCAATTGAATAAATGCCAATTTAAGAATTTAGACTATTATATACACACCTAATAGTTTGTTAAACAATCCGTTGGTTTGTTCTAAATCTGCTGTTAGTATCATACAAACAATGTAGATTTAAACAAGAAACATTTTTTATGTATTCAATGAAACCAATTGAATGAATGCCAATTTAAGAATTTAGACTATTATATACACACCTAATAGTTTGTTAAACAATCCGTTGGCTTGTTCTAAATCTGCTGTTAGTATCATACAAACAATGTAGATTTAAACAAGAAACATTTTTTATTTATTCAATGAAACCAATTGAATAAATGCCAATTTAAGAATTTAGACTATTATATACACACCTAATAGTTTGTTAAACAATCCGTTGGGTTGTTCTAAATCTGCTGTTAGTATCATACAAACAATGTAGATTTAAACAAGAAACATTTTTTATTTATTCAATGAAACCAATTGAATAAATGCCAATTTAAGAATTTAGACTATTATATACACACCTAATAGTTTGTTAAACAATCCGTTGGTTTGTTCTAAATCTGCTGTTAGTATCATACAAACAATGTAGATTTAAACAAGAAACATTTTTTATGTATTCAATGAAACCAATTGAATGAATGCCAATTTAAGAATTTAGACTATTATATACACACCTAATAGTGTGTTAAACAATCCGTTGGCTTGTTCTAAATCTGCTGTTAGTATCATACAAACAATGTAGATTTAAACAAGAAACATTTTTTATTTATTCAATGAAACCAATTGAATAAATGCCAATTTAAGAATTTAGACTATTATATACACACCTAATAGTTTGTTAAACAATCCGTTGGTTTGTTCTAAATCTGCTGTTAGTATCATACATACAATGTAGATTTAAACAAGAAACATTTTTTATTTATTCAATGAAACCAATTGAATAAATGCCAATTTAAGAATTTAGACTATTATATACACACCTAATAGTTTGTTAAACAATCCGTTGGTTTGTTCTAAATCTGCTGTTAGTATCATACAAACAATGTAGATTTAAACAAGAAACATTTTTTATGTATTCAATGAAACCAATTGAATGAATGCCAATTTACGAATTTAGACTATTATATACACACCTAATAGTGTGTTTGTGTGTGGAGTGTGTATTACTCCATCACGTAAATCTACTAGACGAATTGTACTGAGATCTTACATTGACATTTTAGTGTTCCTGGTTAAAATATATTCTTATTTCTAAAATTCACCGGCCTACGCCACCCTCGTCATGAAAACTCCCTTTTAGCTTAATCAATAGATATTGAATGTATTTTAACCTCACAATAAAGTTATTAAAAATAAGTTTATTGGTTTTAAGATTAACATAACACATTTAAAGATTTGATAGTAAATGTGTGTTTTATCGTCTCTCAAAGACAGCTGCACTTTATAAATATAATGTTACTTGCAGAAGGTTTTCTTTGTCCGGAATTGTTTTTAGAGGGATCTTATTCAATTACAGTAAATTTCCATTATTTAAGTAATCATAAATTTTTCAATGAAAAGTTAAGGACTTTGGCTTGAGTTGCCATTAAGACTTGACTTCTCCACATTGGCCTAAAATAGTTAAATTGTTATGGAATTCGAAAGATCTATTCAATACATTATCATGAAATATTTGGATATGGGATATTTAATAGGTGCTTGTAAAAAGAAAAATACTTTTCGACTTTAGGGCCCCATTTCTTTAACTTATTTCTAAAATTGATTATGAGATCCAAAACTTTTTCAATAAATCTCATTTATCTCAGGACTGTTTGAAATGCTATTTAAAAAGACAGATATCTGCCAATTTTTCAATAACTGTCCGATCCAATATAAAAAGTTCACCGAAGTATGTATGTCGACGCACTATGTTTTTGAATGGAATTTCACCGATGAAGCTTTAGGTCGATTAGTCTAACTGAAATAGTCGATGTGGTCTATACCGATTTAAGCTTTTCGTACGGAAGGGGTTGTATCATAACTCTTATTACAGCTAACAGCTAAAAGAAAGATAACGAAATTCCGTATTGATGTCAAGTCCTATATATTCATAATATAAAAACATTAAGTACTACACCTGTGCTGGTGTAACATAGAACAATCATTAGGCCAACATAGGTGAAAAGATTACTAGCAGATGTCAAGGTAAAAACTACGAATAAATGTCAATAAATAAGTAAAATTAGAAAGAGACTGGAAAAATTCATTTCTGTCTGTGTGCCTAATCGAATGATTTCTCCAAATGAAGTGATATTATACACTTTGAATTTGGCACGAAGCTTACTGTGATGGTTCCTCTTACTCCGCGGGGTTAGGCTGAGCGTTCGTAAATATTTTTATATTAGCCTTAGAGGTAAAAATTTTGGAAACGAGAAAATACCATAGTAAATATATTTTTAATCACACTGAGTACAATAATATGAGATTTGAACATGAAACATTAACTTTCCTGGAGTAGAACAGTAAAATATTAGACTTGAAAGTCTACGTTAGAAGGCGCTGTCAAGAGTTTTTTACGTCAACGAGTGCGTACACTTTTGACTAAAGTATGCTTCTCGTACCGGGATGCATATATTTTGTGATCGTGGAAACATCTCCTAAGGCGTTCGTTCAATATAATATACCAGAACCAGAAATGTGTCCCCACACGCTAAACTTAAAAAGAAAGCCAGTAGAAATTTTGATTACATTTGCAAAGTGTGAACATATATTAATGAAATAATTATATATTATGTCAAATACAAATTGAACTTATTATACTGCATTATATTTCCTTCCTGTGTTAACTGCCGACTTTATTCCTTCAATGTTTGCTGAAATTCTTGGAGCTAAACATTCAAATATAAGCATTGTTGGAGGTAAATATGTAAATTTAATTTAAACTCATATAAATGTTTTCACTCACCGACTTAAGAGCCTTAAAACTGCTCCCTAACTTTAATATATTTATTTGAAATCT